>NW_027331988.1:2389016-2669870 GCF_048418815.1 Hemitrygon akajei
TTCCAAAAAGCAACTTGGATTTAACCTCTTGATCTGGCCTTGAGTAAGCTCAGAAACTCCGGTGACTGAATCTATGAGCGACCGGCACGATGGTGAAAGAACCCCATGCAATAAAAACAATAAAAGCAATGGGAACCCCTGTCTTCGACGCAGAATCCAGAGAGTGGTGGGAGACGGTGGCCTCTCTAACTGGTCCTGTAGTTACTGGTGTACCACAGGTGTTGCACTGGGTCCATTGTTGTGTGTCTTATGTATCAGTGATCTAACTCATGAGATGATAAACTGAATCTGCAGATTTGAAAATGACACAAATATTGGATGAGCAGTAAACAGCAAGAGCAGCTAATGTTCTTGAATACAGGTAAATGTGTGGTGTATCAGTTTGGGGGGCGGAGAGACAAACCGTGGTAGGTCTTACGCAGTAAAAAGTAGGGCATTGAGTAGTGTGGTATAACAGAGAGACCTGGGAAGACCGATTCATAATTCCCTGAAAGTGGCTTCACAGGCAGATGGGGTCATAAAGAGAACTGCTGACACATTTGATTTCAAACATCAAAGTAATGTGTACAGGAGCTGTGATGCTGTGTTGAAGTTGTATAAGGCGGTGGCAATGTCCTATATCGAGTATTGAATGTCTGTTCTAGACACGTACTTGCATGGACGACATCAATGTGCATAGAGAATTTAGAAGGATGATGCCGGGACTGGAGGGCGGGAGTCAGAGCTAAAGATTAAGTCGTTTAGGAACAGGTTCGGGTTCCCTCAAGCGTTGGAGGAAGAGGGAACGTTTTGGAAGAGAAGTTCCAGTTTATGAAGTGTATGGATAGCGTAAACATAAGCAGGCATATTTCACTGAGGTTTGACTAGAGTAGTGAGCTACGGGTGAAAGGTGAAATATATCCGGGCAATATGCGGCGGGACATCATCTTGAGGCAGCGAGAGTGTGGAACGGGCTTCCAACGGAAATGGCGGATGCAGGACCGATTTCAACATTGAAGAGGAAATTGGATCCGATATGAATGGACGGCATGGTCCAGGTGCAATGTCCACGGGACTAGGGAGAGGATCAGTTCCGCACTGGCGGATGAGCAGAGGAGCCCGTTTCAGTGCCGGACTTCTCCATGATTCTGTGCTTTGTGACTCGGTTACCGAATGCAACTGCGGGATGTTCCCCAGCGGGGTAAGGGTACTTCCATCAGTCTGGGTGTGGCGTGGCATCAGTATGGGACACTAACCATTTCTCTCATAGTCTGCTGTAGGCAGAAATAATTACCGCATTTTTGTGCAATTTTAGCCAGTGAATTAAGCAATGGATGAGCAAAACAACATTTTATTCCAAAAAGCTACTTGGAATTAACTTTTGAATTCGGCGGCTCCTGGCTTGGCCTTGAACAAGCTGAGAAACTCCTGTAAAAGAATCTATGAGGAACCTGCACGATGCTGGAGGAACTTGTCATGTGGACAGTGTCAGTGGAGGAATATGGACAGATGACCTTTTGGGTGGAGGCACCTTATCTTCGTTTTCATTGAATCCATAGTATACCTGTCCTCGAGGAGGAGAGCGCTGCACACAATTAACCATTTCATTCTCATGCACATGCAAAGGGGTTCGACAGTTAGTGCCAGAAGGCTCCCTGATATACCATTAATCCCCTTTCCCCGGCACTCAGATATAGAAACAGCTGGAATTCCAAGCCACTGTACGGCCAAAATCTCAGTTAGTGATGCTGGTTTCAGAATGTTGCTTTCTTTCGAAAGCGTCTCCCTGGATGTTCCTAATGTCCGGTGGCTGAATTGACGCAGAATTTTATTCTCATGCACATAGAAAGGGGTTAGACAATTAGTGCCAGAATCCTCCCTGATTTGCCATCAATCCGCTTTCCCCGGCACTCAGATATTTGCGCAGCTCTAATCTGAAGCCAGTGCACGCCCGGAAGCTCAGTTATTGATGCTGGTTGATAATGCTGCGTTCTTCCGAAAGCATCTCTCCTTGGACCGTCACTCTGTTCCTGATGTGCTGTAGCGGAAGTGACGCAATGGCCTGTTGTAAATTATGTTTCATGAAATTTCAAAGAACCCCTGTCCCCTGCTTCTCCATATTTCTCTGTCTAAACACGGGAACAGCGTGTTTCAGGAACAACTCTCTTTCTATATCCTGATACTTCGCTGTGCACGCGTATTGATGTTCCACTGCGCAGTTCATCTCTGTTTAGCACCTGAATATGTACGTTTTACCTGAATTAATTTCTTTCTGAAATCTAACTTCCAAAATCATCTGGTGCCTCTGTAATATCGTTACTGGTACTTATTTGCATAAAACCCGATGTTGACACAATATTTTCTGTTTTTCTCTGTCTGGTACAGCAGCGGACAATGTCTGTAATGCTGGAATCATTGGTTTGCATTTCGCGCCGCATACTCGCCAACATCTGTGTTTGCGACTGACTCCGCTAACAGTGCAAGCAGTGAGAGTTTGCGCCAGAAATCATTCATGTTAATGTCCAGTAAAAAATAAATCCCCGCAAGCAAAGTGACAGTGAATCACATGAAAGGTGTGTCATCACGGCGAAGTGACAAGGCAGAGACTCCACTCGCAATGTGAGAGTGGAATCAGCGCTGATGAGGTGGACTCACCCACAGGATTACAGACTCCTGTCGTCACCAGCGATGCGCAGATAATGTCCTGTCATTACACGGAGTAGTTAGACAACATCGCATCTGGTGTTGCCATCCCAGCATCGGCCGTCTCTTGAGGCTTCATGACAGGTGTTGCATTCAGTTCAATGAAATCAGGCGTGTTATTTCCCCACTGGCATTACGGTTCGTTAGACCAGAGATATTTTTACTAATTAGCGGTAATTAGCATCAGTCACTGTACAAGTTGTTTTCATTATTGGTGACCGATTGCTCTATAAAAGTACGGCATTCTGTGCTTCAGCTACATTGAGGACGGAAACATCCAGACGCCGTGGACTCTCAACAACGTGTGATCAGTGAAGAGTTTTACTCTACAGGCGTAAAAGAAATTTGCTCTCTGGGCTTTGTTATAACTGTTTGAGTTTATTTACTGGCTGTTTACAACTTTTATGACATTTAGAAATTGGGAACACTCGGCACAGAACTGTAAATACTAACAGTCCTGGATTAACAATGCTTGAAGAGTGGGCTATTTGTTACACAGTGGTTGTAATTGTCGGCATCCCGGGTAAGTGCCTTTCAATTACTTATACGGAAGCAGAGACCTCACGCCGCTCTCAGCTACTGCTGATGTGATTTTAATCGGTGTTTATTAAAAATCCCTAAAATGCCGCCTCGTTCCTCTCAATCTCCTGCGCCCTGTTAATATTTTAACCTGGTTCATGCAGACTTGTCACTGGAACTGCCTGTAGTCTTCTCAGTTGTGACGTGAGACCTCGACCTGCACGGACGTAACACACACAGTCCATGTCTATCGAAACCTCCCGTCATGAGGTTCCTTCCAACCCTGTCACGTGAGCAGTAGATTGGCGTTTATACTCACAGGGAATAGCTTTGATTTCAACTTGTGAAATTCTGTTCCCTTTTCCTGTTCGGACTCACGGTAAGTGGGTATCACAGGCAATTCTGATATTATTACGGCCCCCCTGGGTTTCCCGTACAGAGGATTAACGTGACAATCCACGGGATTCTTGTGTCTACAGTCACATAAGATCCAGATAAAGGCGAATATTCTCCATCCATGAAGGACATTTGTGAAACAAATGAGGCTTTACAGCAACTTGGTAGTGCCGTGTGCTTCGTCACCGAGGCCGGCTTGTTAGGGAAGGGTGAAAGAGACTCGTCTAAAGACAGGAATTCCAATGGCGCGGCCGTGCGGTAGGGTTCCATTTCACCATAAACGATGCGCCGCCACGGCTGTGATCCAGAGACTCCTGTCGCTCCTCAAACACTCCCGCACGCATCTTCCAGCGGCTGAGCGCCCAAGTGCAAATTAACCAATTTCCACCAAAAAATTCTCTCCCATCCTTCTGAAAGGTTCCCCTTCTATTTTTCCCCTCCCAGCACTGTTCAATTATAGGACGTTTATGAGATTTTCTACTCTTTGACAATTCCCAAGTTTTTCCAGTCATAAATTCGGATCTATGTTTCTTGGTGTCAGCACTGTTCCTTCTCAGATGCGCCAGAACTGAAATGGGTCACTCGGTAAATATTGTTTTTCAAATCTTTGTTAATTTGATTATGAAATACACCGAAGTTAACTGTATTACTGAATATAATCCATAAATGTGCTAAATACTAAACGTACCACATTTACATTGAAACATTTTAGAGCTTCAACATATTTGAATCGTCATTGTTTCAAGTTACAACACTGTCAAAAGTGGTAACAATAAAGACAGAAGCTACCAACGCCGTTCAGTCAGAACATTTTACTTCGGAATACTCCCTGTCAGAGGTGACTGCCTAGCAGCGTTTACTTGTGTTGTGTGTTATATTTTGTCATTGTTCGACATGCATGTTACAGATGAAAAAAAAACACACTTAAAGTACCGCGCACTTTCCAAACCGTGTAACAATGTTCTGCTCAAAGCAATGGTTTGTACCCGAATCAGTAAAATAAAACGGATGGAAGGTGGCTGGGGTGCGAGATCTTGGTTTCAGAATCTGACCTTGCAATCGAATAGTAACTCAGATTTTCGGAAAGAAGCGTAGACGCGCACTTCAATTACACTACCCCTCTCCTTGGAGATACCGCGCTTGGAGTTCTGTGAACAGTTTTGCACGCCGTGTTATAGGAAAGGCAGAAGTACGCTGATATTGGGGTTCACCTGACGGAGAATCTCACCTGGTCCTCAACACCAGCTCCATAGCAAAGAAAGCCCAGCAGCGTTTCTACTTTTTGCAAAGGCTGAGGAAAGTCCATCTCCAACCCCCCATCTTCATCACATTGTACAGGTGTTGTATTGAGAGCATCCTGAGCAGCTGCATCACTGCCTGGTTCGGAAGTTGCACCATCTCGGATCGCAAGACCCTGCAGCGGATAGTGAGGTCAGCTGAGAAGATCATCGGGGTCTCTCTTCCTGCCATCACGGACATTTACTCTACACGCTGCATCCGCTAAGGAAACAGCATTATGAAGGACCCGACGCACCCCTCCTACAAACTCTTCTCCCTCCTGCCGTCTGGGAAAAGGCACCGAAGCATTCCAGGCTCTCACGACCAGACTATGTAACAATTTCTGCCCCCAATCTATCAGCCTCCTCAATACCCGAAACCTGGACTGACACCTTGCCCTACTGTCCTGTTTATTATTTATTGTAATGCCGGTACTGTTTTGTGCACTTTATGCAGTCCAGTGTAGGTCTGTAGTCTAGTATAGCTTTCTCTGTGATTTTATTTTATATCGTAGCTCAGTCTAGTTTTTGTACTGTGTCATGTAACACCATGGTCCTGAAAAACGTTGTCTCATTTTTACTATGCACTGTACCAGCAGTTATGGTCGAAATGACAATAAAAGCGACTTGACTTGAAAAGAGTGCAGACAGTATTTACAAAGATGCTGCAGGGACTCCAGGACCTGAGTTACAGGGAGAGGTTCGGCCGAGTGGCATTTTATTCCTTCAGGCAGGTGATTGGCGGATGATAATGTATAGATACTGTCATTCATCTCCCCGGGGTTGGGTAATCGTGAGCAAAAGGGGGTAACTTTACGATCAGAAAGCAGAAATGTAGTTGGATTCTGAGAGACGTTTTCTCACATAGAAGTTGCTCTGTGTGTTGAACAGCTTAACAAAGGAAATGGACGATAGAGAAACATTAACAATATTTAAAATACACCTGGGCAGTTTGACAAATGTGAAAGCCTTAGGGAGATGTGATCCAGACGTGAATAGACGGGACCAGCTCAGATGGACGTGGCGGTCGGCATGGAATTATGGGCCGAAGGGCGCGTTTCTGTGCTCGATCATTCCTGGACTCTACTCATCGCTGCTGCATCGGTGAACGTGAGGAGAGAATGTAGCAGGTTCTCCTGCAAAGCGCTTGATTCTGCGGTCAGGTTTTCAAACAAACCGCATAACACAGGTATTTGTTTTTATTTCCTCTGATAATGTCCAGCAGAGATGAACGATGGATTTTATTTCAAGTGAACAAATCATGGCTGTATTTCCACGCAAAACAGCGTTTGAGATTGTTTATTCTTATTTTTGGTCATTTTTGTCTCACTGCAGTTAACCTTGTGGCAATCATCATTCTCAGCCGAGGAAACTGCGGTCTCTCCAAATGTGTCACGCGGTACCTGGTGGCGATGGCTGCGGCGGATCTAATGGTGGTGATTATCGAAGTCCTGTTCTACCAGATGAGTCAAGCATACGGATTTAATTACGGAGTCCTGGACAAAGCTCCGTTCTGCCTTGTCCACTACGTCCTGTGTCACGTGGCCGTTGACTGTTCCGTGTGGTTTACTGTCGCTTTCACTTTCGATCGCTTTGTGGCCATTTGCTCCGCTAAGTTTAAAACGAAATACTGCATCCCCAAAATTGCAGGTTTGGTGATTGGCGCAGTATTTATCGGTTTCTGTTTAAAAAATCTACCATTTTATTTCCTGTATATTGAAAGAGTAGCATTTTTGATGAAGGGTAACTGGGTCTGTTTCAATAGGCCCGTACTTCCTTTTACGAGATCGTTTGAGTGGTTTTATTGGGTGGACCGTCTGTTGAATCCGCTACTTCCTTTTCCCCTCATTTTGACCCTCAATGCTCTGACCGTCAGACAGATACTGGTGGCGAGCAGAGTCCGCAGGGGGCTGAAGGGACGGGGAAATTGCGGGAAACAGCGAGATCCGGAGATGGAGAGTCGGAGACAATCCATCATTCTGCTCTTCAGCCTGTCGGCGAGTTTCCTTCTCTGTTGGGCGACAACCACTCTGGTCTTCATTCTCATGCGATGCCTCTACACAGACCTGGAAATGTCTATCCGGCTTTTTCAGGCACAGTTTTGGGGTTCTGTGATTCAGAATTTCAGCAGCTGCACAAATACTTTTATCTACGGAGTGACCCAGACCAGATTCAAAGAGCAGGTGAAAGTTCTTTTGCTCTCCCCCGCTACCTTAGTTTTGAAATGTTTTAGAAAACTATTCAGCTCAGATGAAAGCGTCGAATAAATTTACAATTATGGAAATAAACCCACAATTGCTTTCCGAGAAAATTAATAAACGAAACTCCCTGAAAACTTTTCCATTTTCAAGTAGTACCTGTGTTTCTACCAGATTCCTTTCCCTTTCTTTCAGTAAAATACTCTGCTTTCCTGTTAAATTGTTTGGTAATTTTCCCTCTGTAAAATGTGTTTTACCTTGCACTTTAAATCACCCGGGTATCGAGATCCATTCTCTAATTGTCCATTACCTCCACCTTTGGAGCGATAATGCAATGGCAGCCGATCCCGACATCCATTCCCTTTCCCCCTTGGTCCGTGTTTTCACTCTAATTAATGTTCCAGTTCGGCTGCTGTACCAGCATGTTACTGGGAAGTTTGTTGTCCTTGTTCTGTCTAGCGGAAGCTTACTGGTTTCAGCGCAAATGGAAGCCCACAATATAGATGAGTTATAATTTTGTTTCGGCCCAACTTCGCTCTGTTTTGACGTCACATCAGTTCACCTTCCCAACTTCATATAGTAAATACAAATTACCCTTGAAATAGCACGATTTCAGCCCCTTCACGGTAATAATGTCGAACATGAAGAAAACTATAAGCAATTTAGATTTACCATTTTATACATTCAATTAATTTCATAGTATATATTTTCTCAATTCCTACATTGAGTGCGAGCCATTATAATGCCGGTCATGGAAGCTATATTCCTGTTTTATACATTCCCGTTTTTTATTATTTTTTTTCCAGGTTGTTGCGCGTGATGGGATTGAACTGCGGCCTCTCTACCGTGTCACGTGTCGCAAGGAGCTGCGTTCTGACCAATGACTGTGAAATGATAGCTCCGAATCTGTAATCGTGGCAGATTAAAATAATGATTGGAGATCTAAAACTTCGGAAGGTCTGCATAAAGAGGATGTAGAGAGGACGTTTCCTGCAGTGAAGGAGTGTAGAACCAGAGATGACAGCCTCAGAATTAAGCGACGGCCCTTTGGAACACAGACGAGAGGGGAAAAAGTCTTTAACCAGGGGACGGTAAATCTGTGGACACGATAGGCACAGTGGGTTGTGTAGCTAAAGTCATTGGCTGCATTTAATGCCAAGTTTTAGAGCATTCTGGTTAATCAGGGCTTCAAAGGTTAAGGAAGAGCGGGAGAATAGCGTTGAAAGGGATAATAAATCAGCCATGATGGCGGCATCGACTGACCGAATGACCTAATTCCTCTTCTAGCGTCTTCTGGTTTATGGAATTCGTTCTCACTTAACAACACATCACTTCAGTATCTCGAGTCTTCAAAACCTGCTCCGGATTTTAAGCTGTAAATCCAAAACCACAAACGCCTGGTGTGCTTCTATCTGACGTTCCACCTGAACTGAAGATATACATACTCCAATTCTTGCACGATTTTTTCGTTAACAAATTAATTAAATATCCATGTGTGCTAGCGTGAGACATAAACTACATCATGCATGTTCCAAGGCCCTATGCCTCCCGCTCAACCAATCACATTCTCTCCGGTCACTATGCGTCATGTTCCACGCATCAACAGGCTATCGGGAATACGACTGGAAAACCAGCCGTCTGCCCGCGCCCTCGTAAGACATTGACCGCCATTATATTAAAATATGCGTGTACAGCACAATGGATCTGAGAAATAGTAATCAATTAACTGTTCTTACCTCGACCTGCCCAGAATTATCTCAAAATAAAACTGACCTGCTGTTTGTGAACTCTGCCCAGTTAACTGAATGATGTAATAGCATTGAAAAACACTTTACGGAAAACGCCCCAGTGGAGCAACTTCATCTATTGATTGAGCCCCCACTTTGAAGTTGTCCTTTCCTCTTATTCGGAACTTCTGGAAACATATTGCGCAATCCGGAATTGCTATATCACTTTTGAAACGTTAAGTTCTTGACAAGTTGTCACCACTTACTGAAATATCAGAATTGTCTCGAAATTCCTGCCTACGTTGTGCCGCTTTGTTTACCGTTACACTTTCCGAGGAAAAGTTACGGACGGTGTGCGTTTGCTGTAAGTTCAGTTTAACCTTCGGAAGGAAGTGTAGATGCGCACGTCAATTACACTCCCTCTCTCCTCGGAGATACCGCGCTTGGAGTTTTGCGAACAGGTTTGGTCGCCCTGTTATAGGAAAGGCAGAAGTCCGCTGAAAAGAGTGCAGACAGTATTCACAAAGATGCTGCAGGGACTCCAGGACCTGAGTTACAGGGAGAGGTTCGGCCGAGTGGCATTTTATTCCTTCAGGCAGGTGATTGGCGGATGATAATGTATAGATACTGTCATTCATCTCCCCGGGGTTGGGTAATCGTGAGCAAAAGGGGGTAACTTTACGATCAGAAAGCAGAAATGTAGTTGGATTCTGAGAGACGTTTTCTCACATAGAAGTTGCTCTGTGTGTTGAACAGCTTAACAAAGGAAATGGACGATAGAGAAACATTAACAATATTTAAAATACACCTGGGCAGTTTGACAAATGTGAAAGCCTTAGGGAGATGTGATCCAGACGTGAATAGACGGGACCAGCTCAGATGGACGTGGCGGTCGGCATGGAATTATGGGCCGAAGGGCGCGTTTCTGTGCTCGATCATTCCTGGACTCTACTCATCGCTGCTGCATCGGTGAACGTGAGGAGAGAATGTAGCAGGTTCTCCTGCAAAGCGCTTGATTCTGCGGTCAGGTTTTCAAACAAACCGCATAACACAGGTATTTGTTTTTATTTCCTCTGATAATGTCCAGCAGAGATGAACGATGGATTTTATTTCAAGTGAACAAATCATGGCTGTATTTCCACGCAAAACAGCGTTTGAGATTGTTTATTCTTATTTTTGGTCATTTTTGTCTCACTGCAGTTAACCTTGTGGCAATCATCATTCTCAGCCGAGGAAACTGCGGTCTCTCCAAATGTGTCACGCGGTACCTGGTGGCGATGGCTGCGGCGGATCTAATGGTGGTGATTATCGAAGTCCTGTTCTACCAGATGAGTCAAGCATACGGATTTAATTACGGAGTCCTGGACAAAGCTCCGTTCTGCCTTGTCCACTACGTCCTGTGTCACGTGGCCGTTGACTGTTCCGTGTGGTTTACTGTCGCTTTCACTTTCGATCGCTTTGTGGCCATTTGCTCCGCTAAGTTTAAAACGAAATACTGCATCCCCAAAATTGCAGGTTTGGTGATTGGCGCAGTATTTATCGGTTTCTGTTTAAAAAATCTACCATTTTATTTCCTGTATATTGAAAGAGTAGCATTTTTGATGAAGGGTAACTGGGTCTGTTTCAATAGGCCCGTACTTCCTTTTACGAGATCGTTTGAGTGGTTTTATTGGGTGGACCGTCTGTTGAATCCGCTACTTCCTTTTCCCCTCATTTTGACCCTCAATGCTCTGACCGTCAGACAGATACTGGTGGCGAGCAGAGTCCGCAGGGGGCTGAAGGGACGGGGAAATTGCGGGAAACAGCGAGATCCGGAGATGGAGAGTCGGAGACAATCCATCATTCTGCTCTTCAGCCTGTCGGCGAGTTTCCTTCTCTGTTGGGCGACAACCACTCTGGTCTTCATTCTCATGCGATGCCTCTACACAGACCTGGAAATGTCTATCCGGCTTTTTCAGGCACAGTTTTGGGGTTCTGTGATTCAGAATTTCAGCAGCTGCACAAATACTTTTATCTACGGAGTGACCCAGACCAGATTCAAAGAGCAGGTGAAAGTTCTTTTGCTCTCCCCCGCTACCTTAGTTTTGAAATGTTTTAGAAAACTATTCAGCTCAGATGAAAGCGTCGAATAAATTTACAATTATGGAAATAAACCCACAATTGCTTTCCGAGAAAATTAATAAACGAAACTCCCTGAAAACTTTTCCATTTTCAAGTAGTACCTGTGTTTCTACCAGATTCCTTTCCCTTTCTTTCAGTAAAATACTCTGCTTTCCTGTTAAATTGTTTGGTAATTTTCCCTCTGTAAAATGTGTTTTACCTTGCACTTTAAATCACCCGGGTATCGAGATCCATTCTCTAATTGTCCATTACCTCCACCTTTGGAGCGATAATGCAATGGCAGCCGATCCCGACATCCATTCCCTTTCCCCCTTGGTCCGTGTTTTCACTCTAATTAATGTTCCAGTTCGGCTGCTGTACCAGCATGTTACTGGGAAGTTTGTTGTCCTTGTTCTGTCTAGCGGAAGCTTACTGGTTTCAGCGCAAATGGAAGCCCACAATATAGATGAGTTATAATTTTGTTTCGGCCCAACTTCGCTCTGTTTTGACGTCACATCAGTTCACCTTCCCAACTTCATATAGTAAATACAAATTACCCTTGAAATAGCACGATTTCAGCCCCTTCACGGTAATAATGTCGAACATGAAGAAAACTATAAGCAATTTAGATTTACCATTTTATACATTCAATTAATTTCATAGTATATATTTTCTCAATTCCTACATTGAGTGCGAGCCATTATAATGCCGGTCATGGAAGCTATATTCCTGTTTTATACATTCCCGTTTTTTATTATTTTTTTTCCAGGTTGTTGCGCGTGATGGGATTGAACTGCGGCCTCTCTACCGTGTCACGTGTCGCAAGGAGCTGCGTTCTGACCAATGACTGTGAAATGATAGCTCCGAATCTGTAATCGTGGCAGATTAAAATAATGATTGGAGATCTAAAACTTCGGAAGGTCTGCATAAAGAGGATGTAGAGAGGACGTTTCCTGCAGTGAAGGAGTGTAGAACCAGAGATGACAGCCTCAGAATTAAGCGACGGCCCTTTGGAACACAGACGAGAGGGGAAAAAGTCTTTAACCAGGGGACGGTAAATCTGTGGACACGATAGGCACAGTGGGTTGTGTAGCTAAAGTCATTGGCTGCATTTAATGCCAAGTTTTAGAGCATTCTGGTTAATCAGGGCTTCAAAGGTTAAGGAAGAGCGGGAGAATAGCGTTGAAAGGGATAATAAATCAGCCATGATGGCGGCATCGACTGACCGAATGACCTAATTCCTCTTCTAGCGTCTTCTGGTTTATGGAATTCGTTCTCACTTAACAACACATCACTTCAGTATCTCGAGTCTTCAAAACCTGCTCCGGATTTTAAGCTGTAAATCCAAAACCACAAACGCCTGGTGTGCTTCTATCTGACGTTCCACCTGAACTGAAGATATACATACTCCAATTCTTGCACGATTTTTTCGTTAACAAATTAATTAAATATCCATGTGTGCTAGCGTGAGACATAAACTACATCATGCATGTTCCAAGGCCCTATGCCTCCCGCTCAACCAATCACATTCTCTCCGGTCACTATGCGTCATGTTCCACGCATCAACAGGCTATCGGGAATACGACTGGAAAACCAGCCGTCTGCCCGCGCCCTCGTAAGACATTGACCGCCATTATATTAAAATATGCGTGTACAGCACAATGGATCTGAGAAATAGTAATCAATTAACTGTTCTTACCTCGACCTGCCCAGAATTATCTCAAAATAAAACTGACCTGCTGTTTGTGAACTCTGCCCAGTTAACTGAATGATGTAATAGCATTGAAAAACACTTTACGGAAAACGCCCCAGTGGAGCAACTTCATCTATTGATTGAGCCCCCACTTTGAAGTTGTCCTTTCCTCTTATTCGGAACTTCTGGAAACATATTGCGCAATCCGGAATTGCTATATCACTTTTGAAACGTTAAGTTCTTGACAAGTTGTCACCACTTACTGAAATATCAGAATTGTCTCGAAATTCCTGCCTACGTTGTGCCGCTTTGTTTACCGTTACACTTTCCGAGGAAAAGTTACGGACGGTGTGCGTTTGCTGTAAGTTCAGTTTAACCTTCGGAAGGAAGTGTAGATGCGCACGTCAATTACACTCCCTCTCTCCTCGGAGATACCGCGCTTGGAGTTTTGCGAACAGGTTTGGTCGCCCTGTTATAGGAAAGGCAGAAGTCCGCTGAAAAGAGTGCAGACAGTATTCACAAAGATGCTGCAGGGACTCTCGGGGTTGAGTTACAGGGAGAGGTTCGGCCGAGTGGCATTTTATTGAGGGGTCGCCCTGTTATAGGAAAGGCAGAAGTCCGCTGAAAAGAGTGCAGACAGTATTCACAAAGATGCTGCAGGGACTCTCGGGGTTGAGTTACAGGGAGAGGTTCGGCCGAGTGGCATTTTATTGCAAAAGGCAGGTGACCGGCGGATGAGGTGCATAAAACCATGACAATGTATAGATACAGTCCGTGGAATAGGTATCGTGAACAAAAGGGGGTGAATTTATGATCAGAGGGCAGAAATGCAGTTGGATTCCGAGCGACGTTTCCTCACGTAGAAGTTGCTCTGTATATTGAACAGCCTGACAAAGGAAATGGGCACTACAGAGTCGTTAACAGTATTTGAAGTACACATGGACAGTTTGACGAATGTGATCCAATCACGGACAAGGGTATCAGATGGCCATGTCGGTCGGCATGGAGATATTGGGCCGAAGGACCCGTTTCTGTGATCTATCATTCTTGGACTCTGCTCATCGCTGCTGCATCGGTGAACGTGAAGAGATTAATGTGAGCATGCGCTACTGTAAAACGCTTTATGCTGCGGTCACGTGTTCAAACAAACAAAGTATCTTTTTACTTCCACCGATAATGTCCAGCAGAGATGAACGATGGGTTTTATTTCATGGGAACAAACGATAACTGTATTTCTACCAAAAAAAAAGAAATGCGTTTGATTTTCTTTATTCTTAGTTTTGGTCTATTTTTTCACTGCAGTTAACCTTGTGGCAATTATCGTTCTCTGCCGAGGAAACTGCGGTCTCTCCAAATGTGTCACGCGGTACCTGGTGGCGATGGCCGCGGCGGATCTAATGGTGGTGACTATTGAAGTCCTGTTCTACCAGATGGATGAAGCATATGGACTTTACAGATTCCTGGACAACGCTCCGTTCTGCCTTGTCCGCTACGTCCTGTATCACGTGGCCGTTGACTGTTCCGTGTGGTTTACTGTCGCTTTCACTTTCGATCGCATTGTGGTCATTTGCTCCGCTAATTTTAAAACGAAGTACTGCATATCCAAAGTTGCAGGATTGGTGATAGGCGCAGTATCTGTCGGTTTCTGTTCAAAAAACATCGCATTTTATTTCCTGTATATGAAAGGAGCAGCGTTGTTGGAAAATGGTGACTGGGTCTGTACCAATAGGCTCGCACTTAGTTTCACAGAATCGTTTGAGTGGTTTTATTGGGCGGACCGTCTGTTGAATCCGCTACTTCCTTTCTTCCTCATTTTGACCCTCAATGCTCTGATCGTCAGACAGATACTGGCGGCGAGCAGAGTCCGCAGGGGGATGAAGGGACGGGGAAGTTGCGGGAAACAGCGAGATCCGGAGATGGAGAGTCGGAGACAATCCATCATTCTGCTCTTCAGCCTGTCGGCGAGTTTCCTTCTCTATTGGGCGACAACCACTCTGGTCTTCATCCTCATGCGATGCCTCTACACAGACCTGGAAATGTCAATCCGGCTTTTTCAGACACAGTTTTGGGGTTCTGTGATTCAGAATTTCAGCAGCTGCACGAAAACATTTATCTACGGAGTGACCCGGACCAGATTCAGAGAGCAGGTGAAAGCTCTTCTGCTCTCCCCCGCTATTTCAGTTTTGAAACATTTTAGATGTCTATACCGCTCAGTTGAAAGGGTCAAATATTTTTCGCATTCCGAAAATGAATCCACACCTGCTCTACAAGTGCATGAATAAATTGAACTTCCTGAAAACGTTGTTGTTCCCAGCAGTTCAGCCTTCCAAATATATTCAATTCAATTCAGTTAACTTTTCTTAAGGCTATCTACCCAGCAGTAACTCAAAATTAAAGTGACGCGCTGACAGTGAACAGTGCCCACTTAAACGGACAATTTAATGTCATTCCAAATCACTTTACACACACATCCCAATCAGTAGAGCAACATATTATGATCGAGCCCCAACGGTAAAATTGCCCCTTGGTTTAATTCGGCATTTCTGGGAACATACTGTACAATACAGAGTTGCTATCTCACTTCAAAAACATTGAACTAGTAACGAGTCGTTGGCAATTTCCTGAATAGGAAACTTATCTGGAAATTCCTCAATATGCCGTGTCACTTTGCTTCACGTTGCCCTATCCAAAAACAAAGTTGCCGAAAGGTCAGAGTAGCTGTAATTTCAGTTCAGTAATCGCTAGTATGTTTATAACTTGAGGTGTAGTGAAATCAGGAATTCACTTCTAATATTAGGCGCGATCAGATCTTGATAATTGCTTAAAAATTCAGACATATTAATTTTCGTTCAGACAGATCTACCTTACGGAAGCCCAGCGACAGCTCTCAGGCATCTTGTCCAGATTACTCCTCCAACAGGTCCCCACCGCGGAGCACCAGGCCATTGTCCACCACACCAGCACTGATCTTATTAGCTCTGGGTATCAACTTCCACTGCAACGCCTTCATAGCTCCCGCACCCGGCGTCTCCAGTTTCTAACTCGTACTCAAGACCCACAATCCTGCCTGTTCAGGTAGATCCATTGTTACAGCTAGTTCTGCCCCACTGATCTCATATCTGTATATACTGACTCAGTTTCACCCCCGTAGTTCATTCCCTTCCTATACACATCCATGACAGCTCACACCCTTTGGATCATCTCAATATTGTCTGGTGCCCTGATCTATATCATATTATATATACCATCGATGCCCAGTCCCTATACACTCCCGTCCCTCGCAAAGAAGTTCCCAAAGCTCCCCATTTCTATTTGGACACCAGACCAACGAGTTGCATTCCACCATCACTCTCCTCCGACTGGCGGAGCTTGTCTCAATAATTTCTCTTTTAGATCCTCCCACTTCCTTGCAACAAAAGGTGTACCCATGAGCACTCGCAAGGCGGCCGAGCTATGCCTGCCGTTTTTGTCGGCTCCGTGGAGGCGCGGGGAAATAAATTCAGACAGATATACCAAACACCAGAAAGTATGCAGATACTGGAAATCCAAAGCAACGCACACAAAATGCTAGAGTAACTAAGCAGGTCAGGCAGCATCTATGGAAAAGAGTAAACAATCATTGTTTTTCGGGCTGAGACCCTTCATCGGTACCGGAAAGGAAGGGGAGGAGTCAGATTAAAACACTGCGGCAGGGGAGGAAAAAGTTAAAGTGGCAGTTGATAGATGCAACAGGAAGAGAGGGAGGGGTGAAACAAAGAGCTGGGAAGTTGATTGGTGAATAAATGTCTGGAGAAGGTTGAATCAGAATCGAGCAGAATCAAGTCCATAGAAAAAAGGGAAGAGTGTGGGGGGGGGGGGGAGGTGGGATTGGTTAGGGGAGAGCACCAGAGGGTGGGGATGATCAGGTGAGAAGAGAAGTTGTGAAAGGGAGACATGAATGCGGAATGGTGAAGAGGTTGTGGGGGTGAGTGTGGGCAATGACCAGACGGTAGAGGAATCGATGTTCATGCCATGATATTGCAGGCTACCCTGACGGAATACAAGGAGTCAGTACTCGAACCTGTGTGTCGGCCGCCTTGGCAGTAGAGGAGGCCACGGACGGGCATGTCAGAATGGGAACGGGAAGTAGAATCGAAATGGGAGGCCATCGCTTTTCGTGGCAGGTGCTCGACGAGGGGGAGGGGTCTTCCGATCTACGTTGGGTCTCATTGATCTATAAGAGCTCTCAACGACCGGATAAAGTAGATGACCCCAACAGACACGCAGGTGAAGTGTCGCCACACCTGGAAGGACTGTTTAAGCCCTGAGGGAGGTGGGTGTAAGGGCAGATGTTGCGCTTGTTCTAGTTGTAATGATAAGTGCCAGGAGGAAGATCAGTGGGGAGGGACAAGGGAGTCACACAGGGAGTCATCCCTGCAGAAAGCAGAAATGGTCGGGAGTTGTATGAGGATGGGAAGATGTGCTCGGTGGTGGGATCCCGTTGGAGGTGGTGGAAGTTATGTGTAATTATGTGCAGAATGTGCATTGTGGTGCGGTAAGTGAGGACAAGAGGAACTCTATTCGTGATGGGGCGGCGGGAGGATGGTGTAAGGGCAGATGTGCGTGAAATGGAAGAGATGCGGGTGAGGCAGCGTTCATGTTGGGGGAGAGGAAGCCCCTTTCTTTGAAGAAGGAGGACATCTCAGTTGCTCTGGAATGAAAAGCCTCAGCCTGAGAGCAGATACAGAGGGGTCGGAGGAGCTGAAAGAAGGGGTGGCTTTGTTTACAAATGACAGGGTGGAAAGAGGAACCGTCCGGACTGCTGTGAGGCAGTAGGTTTATAAAATATACCAGTGGATAGACTGTCTCCGGAGATGGAGGCAGAGATGGAGAAAGGGAAGAGAGGAGTCGGAAATGGACCAGGTAAATTTGAGGGCAGGGTGGAAGTCGGAGGCAAAGTTGAATAAATGGACGAGCTCAGCACGAGTGCGGGAAGCAGCAACTATGCAATCGTCGATGTAGCGTTGGATGATTTGGGGAACGTTGCTGTTGTAGGCCTTGAACAGTCCGGGTGACTTATCCAACTTCATACTTTCCAAAAGCTCCATCACATCCTCTTCCTTAATATCTACATGTTCAAGCTTTTCATTTCGCTGCAGGTCATTCCTACAAACGCCAAGATCCTTTTTCCGCGGTGAATACTGAAGCAAAGTACTCATTAAGTACCTCCGTTATCTCCCCTGGTTCTATACACTCTTTTCCACGGTCACACTTGATTGGTTCTATTCTCCCATTTCTTATCCTCTTACTCTTCACATATTTGTAGAATGCCTTGGGGTTTTCCTTAATCCTGTCCATCAAGGCCTTCTCATGGCCCCTTCCGGCTCTCCTAATTTCTTTCTTGAGCTCCTTCCTGCTAACGTTATAATCTCCCAGCTCTCTATCATTACCTAGCTTTTTGAACCTTTCGTAAGCTCTTCCTTTCTTCTTGACTAGATTTACCACAGCCTTTGTACATTTCTTCGGCTTCTCTGCTCCAGGACGAGTAATAACAGCTTTTCCTGTTTAACCTGCGTCTGAGGTTCCTTACCGGTGGAAATATTCCTAGGAATATTTTCGGCTGCATGACGGAGACGTCCACATCCATCCTAAATTGACGGGACCAGAATTGGGAGCCACAGTCCAGCTGTGCCCAGCCCTGCTCCGACATCTTCCTGCTTCTGCCTCTGGGCTTCGAAGTGTCCAGATGCGCGGGACAAGTTTGTCTTTTTTCCACAGATAATGGTGGGTGCCTGGAAAATCGGCAGTCGGTAATGCATTGTTGTTTACGACGCTGTTGGCTCAGCACATGACATGCAGTGAATGAATGGAGATGGGTACCGGACAGTCAACAGAGTTTAGTCTCATTCGGTATCGTGTTCAGCGCAGGAGTGGTGAGTCACAGGGCCTCTTCCTGTTCTCTGCTGTTCCATGATCCCAACATGTCCAGGTGATGTGTTCCCATTGTAATATCAGTCTGTTCATCATCTTCTGTCCATTCACCCCCATTCATCTCGTTCTTCTGCACTGATGGGTGTAATGTGGGACACTGTATCCTGCAACACAGGAACAACTCTTCCGCCCACCATGTCCCTGACGGGGGGAACATTCCCGGCTGTGCAGTGACGTAATCAGTGACGCCAATTTCTCAGGATTCTTCCATCAACCGCGTGCTGCAGTGAGCAGCTTTGGATGATTCCAAATGTGAAACTGAGCTTCCCTCGCATTTCCACTCACAAACTCTCTCAGTGCTGCACGGAACAAGGCTGTCACAATTTTATCAATGAAAAATGCATGGCATACTGCACAGCAGTCTGAAGTTGTCATATGAACATCGAAATTAATATTATATTATTTGTGAGTGGGAATTAACTCTAGTTAATTCATGGTCTGGTGCACATTGAGGAATAAGTGACCGAATCGGCAAACATAAGAGTGCGGAATACATGGCGAAGGCAGCAAGTTAGAACTGTGAGAGAAATGCATGTAAATGCTGCTCGAGCATGAAACTCGCTACCTCTGTGGGTTTTATTTCAATCAGTTTATGAATTTAGGTATGTACTTACTTAGTTAAATTAATTAAATATTTATTTTCCTAATTTTTATTCGATATTTCAGAGATTATTTTACGAAACCATAGAAATATTCGGATCAGGTGCTGTTCGTTTGGCTCTGTGTGGTTTAGCAACGAATCACGAAACGCATATAGACAGATGCCGGGTCGAACGGTCTGTTTGCCATGTGACCCTATTACACAGGATGTACTGCTCCATAAAACTGTCATCATTCATCAGTGCGCTGCCTCTCTCACAATTTTAACATAAACCAACTGCAGGAGGCTCTTGTTCTAAAAATAGCTCAGGGAATACAGAATCTATTTTAAGTGTATTTGCTGAATTTGAGGAACAGCGGGAAAGAAGGAGGAATATAGACCCGCTCACACTGAATCAGAAGCTCACAGGTACAGGACTGATATGGATCACGTAATGCTCGAGAAGAGACAGACAGATAAAGACTGACCCCCAGCATCTCACACAGTAGCAGAGACTGACAATTAAGAAAATCGAAATGAATATTATATTATTTTGTGAGTGCATAATAACGCTAGTTAATTCATGGACAGGTGCACATTGAGGAATATGTGACAGAATCGGCAAACTTAAGAGAGCGGAATACACGGTAAAGGGCGCAATTTAGAACTGTTCAAGTCAAGTCAAGTCAAGTCACTTTTTATTGTCAGTTCGACCGTAACTGCTGGTACAGTTCACAGTAAAAACGGGACAAGGTTTTTCAGGACCATGGTGTTACATGAAACAGTACAAAAACTACACTGAACTACGTAAGAAAAAAAAGGCAACACAGAATAAAACTACACCAGACTACAGACCTACCAAGGACAGCATAAAGTGAACAAAACAGTGCAGGCATTACAATAAATAGTAAACAAGACAATAGGCACAGTAGAGAGCAGTAAGTTGGTGTCAGTCCATGCTCTGGGTATTGAGGAGTCTGATAGCTTGTGGGAAAAAACTGTTACATAGTCTGGTCGTGAGAGCCCGAATGCTTCAGTGCCTTTTCCCAGACGGCAGGAGGGAGAGGAGTTTGTATGAGGGGTGTGGGGTCCTTCATAATGCTCTTTCATTTGCGGATGCAGCGTGTAGTGTACATATCCGAAATGGCGGGAAGAGAGACCCCGATGATCTTTTCAGCTGACCTCACTATCCGCTGCAAGGTCCGGCGATCTGAGATGGTGCAATTTCCGAACCAGGCAGTGATGCAGATGCTCAGGATGATCTCAATACAACCCCTGTAGAATGTGATGAGAGAAATGCATATAAATGCTGCTCCAACAGGAAACTCGCAGCGTCTGTGGGCTTTATTTCAATCAATTTATCAATATAGTTCTGCACTTATTTAATTAACATATTTAAAAAATTTTATTTTCCTTATTTTATTTCAGCATTTCAGAGATTGTTTTAACAAACCATAGAAAGATACGGGTCAGCTGCTGTTCGTTTGGCTCCATGTAGTTTAAGAACGAATCGCATGCAGAATGATGCCGGGCCGAACGGTCTGCTGGCCATAAGACTCCATTACACAGAATGTACTGCTCCATACAACCATCATCATTCATCAGTGCACTGTCTCTCTCACGATTTTAACATAAACCAACTGCAGGAGGCTCTTGTTCTAAAAATAACTCAGGGAATACAGAATATATTTTCAGAGTACTTACTGAATTTGAGGAACAGCGGGAAAGACGGAGGAAAAATAGACCCGCTGACACTGAATCAGAGTCTCACAGGTACAGGACTGAGACGGCACACGTAATACTCGAGCAGAGACAGGCAGATACAGACAGGACCCTACACTCTCACACTGTAACAGAGACTGACAGATACAGAATGAAACCCACACTCTCACACTGTAACAGAGACTGAAAGATACAGAATGAACCCCACACTCTCACACTGTAACAGAGACTGACAGATACAGAATGAACCCCACACTCTCACACTGTAACAGAGACTGCCAGATACAGAATGAAATCCACACTCTCACACTGTAACAGAGACTAGCAGATACAGAATGAAACCCATACTCTCACACTGTAACAGAGACTGACAGATACAGAATGAACCCCACACTCTCACACTGTAACAGAGACTGACAGATACAGAATGAACCCCACACTCTCACACTGTAACAGAGACTGCCAGATACAGAATGAAATCCACACTCTCACACTGTAACAGAGACTGGCAGATACAGAATGAAACCCATACTCTCACACTGTAGCAGAGAATGACAGATACAGAATGAAACCCACACTCACACTGTAACAGAGACTGACAGATACAGAATGAACCACACACTCTCACACTGTAACAGAGACTGACAGATACAGAATGAACCCCACACTCTCACACTGTAACAGAGACTGACAGATACAGAATGAAATCCACACTCTCACACTGTAACAGAGACAGGCAGATACAGAATGAAACCCATACTCTCACACTGTAGCAGAGAATGACAGATACAGAAAGAAACCCATACTCTCTCACTGTAACAGAGACTGACAGATACAGAATGAAACCCACACTCTCACACTGTCGCAGAGACTGATAGATACAGAGTGAAATGCATTTTCGCATACTGAACCAGAGAGTTGCACATGCAGAAGGCCACGCTGTCAATCTGTACCAGGGTTCTGATATCTACAAAATGAACCCCGCACTCTCACATTGCCCCGGAGACAGGTGGGTATAAAATGAACCACACTTGAACATTATACCTGTGACAATCAAGTCGAGATTTAAACCAACACTCTCTTATTATCCGACTGAAAGTCTCCCGTTAGTTGCTTGTCTCTGCATTGTTGCCGTTCTCTCTCACTAGTTCTTTATTGCATGTGAAATGCATATGAACTCTCTCTTCATTTTCAGCTTGCAGCCTCCTGCATAACAAATACTTTGCTCTCCGGCAGACTGAGAAATTACGCTATATCCTCCCAAGTCACTATTCATTTTCTTTCTCTAGGTTTTGCAATATGGTACTGCGGCTGTTTAAATATCTCTTCTGTTTCCTCTATCCTTTTATCAATGATACGATTGGTCGTAAAATACCCTGGTTAACGGGTTCAGTGGGAGAAGAGAAGGGAATGGACAGGGAAATAGGCAAATAATTTAACAGAGGACCTACCGTTTATTTGTGTGTGTGTGTGTGTGTGTGTGTGTGTGTGTGTGTGTGTGTGTGTGTGTGTGTGTGTGTGTGTGTGTGTGTGTGTGTGTGTGTGTGTGTGTGTGTGTGTGCGCGTGTACGTGATTCCAACGGTTTCTAATATGACCTTATCTGATGAGATGACCTTACCTGGCGATCCTGCATTTATTTCTACAAGGGCACCTCGGAGGGAATGACAAGGACACGTGTATTTCTATGTTAAAGCAGCAGATGAAGACCTCTGTGTACCGAGTGGATTCTATACATGACAGAGAATATTCTGTTCAATGATGCCTGTATTTTCACCAGAGACAAACCCGTTGCTGGTTTCGTTTTTAACCCACAGTCAATGGACATATCAGTCCATTATATTCCTACAGCTAATAGAACGCCACAGTATTTGAGCATCTAACTGTTCCTCAGTCAGATTCAACAGAGAAGAGAGTTTAAGAGAGGGGGGTGGGGTGTATATGGACAGATCTGGACTTCAAGATAACGGAAATAATCATAATCATGGAGAAACTCATCACAATGACGAGAACATCGATGTCCCTCAAGTCTGATGGGGAACTGGACAAGGTGTCTCAGTACACACCGGGTATGTTTTATATCTGATGGCACATAGTGGGACGGGGTGTGGTGGGTTTGGTGTCTGATGGGGAACTGGACAGGGTGTCTCTGTACACAGCGGGTATGTTTTATATCTGATGGCACATAGTGGGACGGGGTGTGGTGGGTTTGATGTCTGATGGGGAACTGGACAGGGTGTCTCTGTACACAGCGGGTATGTTTTATATCTGATGGCACATAGTGGGACGGGGTGTGGTGGGTTTGGTGTCTGATGGGGAACTGGACAGGGTGTCTCTGTACACAGCGGGTATGTTTTATATCTGGTGGCACATAGTGGGACGGGGTGTGGTGGGTTTGATGTCTGATGGGGAACTGGACAGGGTGTCTCTGTACACAGCGGGTATGTTTTATATCTGATGGCACATAGTGGGACGGGGTGGGGTGGGTTTGGTGTCTGATGGAGAACTGGACAGGGTATCTCTGTACACACCGGGTATGTTTTATATCTGAGGGCACATAGTGGGACGGGGTGTGGTGGGTTTGGTGTCTGATGGGGAACTGGACAGGGAGTCTCTGTACACAGAGGGTATGTTTTATATCTGATCGCACATCGTGGGGCGGGGTGGGGTCGGTTTGGTGTCTGATGGAGAACTGGACTGGGTGTCTCTGTACACAGCGGATATGTTATATATCTGATGCCACGCAGTGGGATGGGGTGGGGTTGGTTTGGTATCTGATGGGGAACTGGACAGGGTGTCTCTGTACACAGCGGGTATGTTTTATATCTGATGGCACATAGTGGGACGGGGTGGGGTGGGTTTGGTGCCTGATGGGGAACTGGACAGGGTGTCTCTGTACACAGCGGGTATGTTTTATATCTGATGGCACATAGTGGGACGGGGTGGGGAGGGTTTGGTGTCTGATGGGGAACTGGACAGGGAGTCTCTGTACACAGCGGGGATGTTTTATATCTGATGACACATAGTGGGACGGGGTGGGGTGGGTTTGGTGTCTGATGGAGAACTGGACAGGGTGTCTCTGTACACAGCGGGTATGTTTTATATCTGATGGCACACAGTGGGACGGGGAGGGGTGGGTTTGATGTCTGATGGGGAACTGGACAGGGTGTCTCTGTACACAGCGGGTATGTTTTATATCTGATGGCGCATGGTGGGATGGGGTGGGGTGGGTTTGGTGTCTGAGCGGACAAAGTGGGGCTGCTGTGTAAGAATAAAGTTAACGTCTGCAGGCGGAGACTGGGAGGGTTTTCATGTGTGCCTGGATCCAGAGCACACCGAAGGGAAACGGGATCTATTTGTAGATGAACCACCTGGCGTGACAGTGAAAATTGCCGAAAATGCTGGAAACATCGATTCCGGGATGCTTGTGGAAAGAGAATCATAATTAAAGTTTCAGGTTGGAAAATGTGAGCCGGCGTGACCGCTGCCAATACAACTGTGGAATGTTGCAAATGAAGCCGCTCATTGCTCATTTACTGGTCTCATTGCACATTTTGGTCGAATTACAAAGGGATCTGACTGAGGTAATGCCAGTGATACTGACGTGCTCCTGCTCCATGCCACCAGTATTTGCACCTGAGACACCGCCGGTGATGTAATTTGTTTGTTCAATAACAATGGTGGGAGGTGGGACCTTGTCACTGGAGATTGATCCCCTGTATAAATCACAGCCTGTTGCAGTACGTCAGCCCAGAGTGTCTTGCCGAGCTGTGGAATTCAGAGCAACAGCGTTCACTGCGTCACTCAAATGGGATATCCAGTAATCTGGCGGATAGAAGACATTTATTACCCTGTTATTTCAGCCGTTGGGATTCCCGGTAAGCCGCTGTCAAACCTGCAAACGGCAGAAACTGAGAGTTAATTCCGATGTTCTGAAGTGTTTCCTCGCTACTTGTTTCCACAGCCACCTGTCCAGTCCCCGCATTTCAGTCATGGGCGGAAGGCGCTGACAATATTAATCCCATTGCTTTCGTAGCAGACAGCGCTCCATATTGGAGCCGAGATGCTGCCTTTGACTGAAATCCTCACCGCTGCCTCGATATCATGGAAT
The DNA here is from genome assembly GCF_048418815.1 of Hemitrygon akajei. Classification (NCBI taxonomy): domain Eukaryota; kingdom Metazoa; phylum Chordata; class Chondrichthyes; order Myliobatiformes; family Dasyatidae; genus Hemitrygon; species Hemitrygon akajei. The sequence goes on from NW_027331988.1 coordinate 2,413,990, forward strand.
AATTGTGAATGGAAATGTCTGTACAGGAGGACACCGGGTTACACAGCATCCGTGGGAGCCAGCCGACCTTCTGTTCTGTCCGTATGAATCGACTGTGAAGTGCCTGACTGGGTGACGTATCGACGCGAATGGGACTCTGCAGATGTGGATTTCATTTCATTCCTCTGCCGGTCAGAGCCAGTGATATTTACTGCGGACAAGTGGGCATTAAGACCGCTGTCAATTTAACCCATTTACAGAACTGGCGGAAAGTTCTCCGTCATGCCGATATTGCACACTCTCAGTGGCTTCATATGTCCTTGATCCGGATTCCACCATTTGGGGAAAAATACAAGATCAAGTCTAAGACTATTATAATTTTTCCTGTATTGCCTGACAAGTCAGTAATTTCTCCGCTTCTTTCCCTCTCTCTTGCAGTGAACCTGGTGGCGATTGTTATCCTGTCCCGAGGAAAGTGCGGTCTCTCCAAATGCATCACTCGCTACCTGCTGGGAATGGCAGCGGCCGATCTCCTGGTCGTTATCTCTGACCCTCTGCTGAAGTGGACTGTTCTCATATACTTTAGGTCTTCCTTCCTCCATCGAACTCCCGTTTGCAGGGTTGTTCGTTGCCTGCTCATAGCAAGCACCGGGGTCTCTGTCTGGCTGACAGTCGCGTTCACCTGTGACAGATTTGTGGCCATTTGTTGTGAAAAGCTGAGAACAAAATATTGCACCGAAAGGACGGCGGCTGTGGTTATCGGGACAGTGAGTGTTCCGGGCTGTTTAGAAAGTATCCCTTTCTACTTTACATTGGATCCTTGGTTAATAAGTAATGGCGTTTTCTATGGTTGTGTGACCAAAGAGAGTTTCTATACGTCTCCCTCGTGGGCCGCATTTGAGATGATTCATCGTATTTTCCTGCCTTGTCTCCCGTTTGTTCTGATTTTATTGTTCAATGCTCTGACAGTTAGACGGATTTTTTCCGCCAATAAAGTCCGGATGGGTTTCCGGGGCCGCAGTATCGGAAAGAATGACAAGGACCCGGAGATGGAGAACCGAAGGAAATCGGTCGTTTTACTATTCAGTATAACCGGTAGTTTTATATTTCTGTGGTTAACACGGGTAGTATTTGATATTTACATACGGATTGCAAACATCCCTCGTTACTCGGCCACGGATCCGATTTATATCGCAGACTCCACGGCGACGATGCTGCAGATCCTCAGCTCCTGCACCAACACATGTATTTACGCCGTGACTCAGAGCAAGTTCAGAGAGGAGCTCAAGAACGCGGTGAAATACCCGCTGGAACTGTTAACCAAATTCGTTAAATCCTAGAGCGACTTGTCTCTTTCTGAGGGAGATTTCACTCAAACACCATGTTTCCTCCATAATCTATCCACTTGCCGATATGTAGAACCACGGGTAACAACGGAGCGTTCTGAAATACGCATATTTTTGTGATGATATATTTCACTCGCTGTTTACCCCGTACAGGTGAAATGTGTCCTTCATCGAATATGGAATATGTAGCGGTCACCTCAGCTGTAATTCACCCCGATGGAGGGTCTATATAGTCAGGTCCCTCCTGTTTTATTGTAATAAACTCCATTACATCTGACAGCGTTTTACTCTGTGTTGGTCCAGTTAGGAAGAATCCTTTCCCTTTTCTCCATTCTCTCCGTTGTTTCTGATTCATCATTTTCAGTGACGCTCACGGAGTTTTACTCCCAATATCCCTCACGTTGTCCTCGCTCACTCCTTCCCCCACGCCGGTGAGGGGAACGTGATCAGACTGAAACATAGCGGAGGTGTGTGTGTGTGTGTGTGTGTGTGTGTGTGTGTGTGTGTGTGTGTGTGTGTGTGTGTGTGTGTGTGTGTGTGTGTGTGTGTGTGTGTGTTTCTTTACTTTTTCAACTCCTTTTCCATCTCCGGACTGCTCCGCTTTGTCCTTTCATATCTGCCTCTTTATCTCCGTTCACATCCTGAGGTCCCGTGAAAATCTGTTTCCTCTGTTCGCTGTTTCTCTCCGTCCACACGTCCGGTCCCGATCTGAACAAAATCTAATATCATCGTGGACTAGTGAGTTTCACCGTGAGGGAAACATGATCGGACTGGAACAGAGTGTGTGTGCGTTATTTTCCTTCTTTGTCAACCCCATCTCCATCTCCGACCAGCTCCCTCGTTGTCCCCGCATCTCTCCGGCTTTATCTCTGTTCAGATCCCGAGGCCCCGTCACAGTCTCTTTCTTTCCCTCTGTTCTCTGTTTCTGTCTGACCACACTTTCCGTCCGGTCGCGTACTGAGCAGAGGGAATCTCATTGCAGGAACATATATTTATATTGATCATCAATGTACGCTGAAATTTAATCAACTTCCAGAGCTACGGGAAAAAGTTATTTGTTTATTTTTTTTCTCTCTCCAATTAACTAAGCTCTACCTGGAAGTTGTATCGATGTATGAAAAATAAATGAATGATACTGGAAATACGAATTAAAATTACTTTGAAAGATGTTGTACCGCTTTCTTTGAAACGATACTGACTCTTTCGCATTTCCACTTCCGTCTCACTGATGTCTGTCCTGCCACCGATCAGTGTTATACAACACCGGTGATTCTCCTCGCCCGGTGCTGCCGGAAGTAACAGTCGACACGACAGACATCTTTTCGAGCGCTGAATAGATTTATGCACCTCGCACCAGTTAATACTAACTCAATGTTTTATCATAAATAATGTTTCCAGTGATACGTAAGGATTGTGTCCCATCTCCGGCCACCGTGAACACAAAAGCAGCATGAATCCCAAGCGACGTCATTCTAGCCTTGTCCAATTTAACTCCCAATCAGATTGAGTAGCTTAAAGACTACAACATAAATGCTTGGCAAGATTAAATGACAAGAGCTTCGCATTCCGGAGTTGGTAATGACCCGGGGTTAATTTTGCCTCGTGAAGGCAGCGCAGTTTCCAATGTTGTTGACTGTTGTCCCAGTCCAATCGCAAACTGGAGAACATCTGCAGACGCTGGAAATCAAAGTAATACCCACACAATCCTAAGGAGCTCAGCAAGCCGGGCAGAATCTATGCAAAAGAGTAAACAGTCAATATTCCGGGCCGACACACTTCATCAGGGAGATCCCATTTAATAGGATCGGACGTTTCTACTATAATTATATGTATAAGACGATGAGCGGCATTGATCGTGTGGATAACCCGTGGCTTTTTTCCCAGGGACAAAATGACTAACACGCGGGGTATACTTTTAATGTGCTTGGAAATAGGTACCGGGGGAATGTCAGAGTTCAGTTTTCACACAGAGAGTGTTGGGTGCGTGGAAAACACTGCCGGCGGCGGTGATGGAAGCGAATACAATAGGGTCTTAAGAGCCTCTCGGACAGGTACATGGAACTTTGAGAAGTAGAGGTCTATGCACCAGGGAAATCCAAGGCAGTTTCTAGAGTGGGTTTCATGGTGGGCACAACATTGTAGGCCGAAGGGCCTGTAATGGGCTGTAGGTTTCTATGTTCTATGTTTTTTTAATTGTAGTGTCGGCGACAGATGTTAGACACCCAGGCATGCCTCTTACAACTGCTGGTAATTGTGCAGAGCGTTATGCACTGGGTTGTCAGCGGCTCCTTGTCGTTCGGTTAAATTGCCATTAGTAAATCCCTGACATGCTGTCTTGCTAATCGCCCTTCAGTATTGCAAAAAAAAAAGTCACTCATTATAACGACCTGGTTTCGGAACTGGTAAAATAAGGGAATTACAAGGACTGCAGACTAGTACAAGCCCTTCCTGATCGAAAAGTGCTTTTATGACAGGATTCATGCCTTCCATTGCCTCCAGCGACAAATCATGTAGCCGTATAGAGGGTAGGGTCTTGTGGTGGGACGGAAGACCCTCGTGATGTTTGTTTATCGCCCACCGAGAGGGAGGTGCCTGCGAAGGCAACACGTGTACGACATACTCTGTCAAAGCGGGCGGAGCAAACAGGTCAAACTGTGTTTTAACGATGAAGAAGGAAATATTATACACCTAGCCTGAGCGGAATGAAGTTGTCGAGTAGCGTTAGTATTAGGCGGAGTTATACACTGTGTGCGGTTTAACCCTGTAAAGTCTGAAGCGCGGGTCCGAGTAGTTCAGGAGTTGCAGGGGGTTTGATGGCTGTGGTGACATGAGGGGTTACGTTTGGCAGTTTAAATCGCTCATTCTGATATTCACTCAAAAACCCTCCTGTCGCTTTGTCCTTTGGACCATAATAGATGTGTTCAGTTACAGAAAGAGTTTCTGCTCTGTTAGTCACGGAAAGGAGCTTCTGGTGATCGCTCGGCTGAGATGTGTCAGTGTATCGGACGGTGCGATGGAAATGTATCAGAGGTCGGCCTGTCAGGATAAACTGTCGTTGGTTAGCATCTTAGTCCAGGTGTATTTCCAATTCTGTGTACGGCAGAGTAGAGTTGCTCTGCAAGTCTATCAAGTGTCAGGGAAACGGGAAATGAAGTCAGTTATATTGTCTCCTGATATTTGCCTGCACCTGGTTCCCTCTCCAAAATCACTATGCTGACGGACTGCCCCACTCGGGCAGACGAACACGGTCCCCTTTAACCGCAACCCCATGGTAACGGAATATCCATCATTATCGTTTCCCCCTCAATTCCTCTGGGGAATTCAAACGCGCTTTGTACTTCAGGCCAAGTGGGTTCCGCACACCACTTATCAGAACATCTCAACATTTCCAGGCAAGGAGTTATATATTTCGCAAATTTGTCCCATAGCCCGAACTCCAGACGGGGTCTATAGCCCAGTTACCGAGGTGGTGCCAATCATAAATTTCTTTTTTGGATATTATGTAACAGGATCGAGTTCTGAATTCGCTTCTTTTTATTTCTCCCCGTTTCCTGTTCCAATACGCAAATTATAGTCGTATCCTCTTTTTTAAGACCCCTCAACGGTTCAGAAGCGGCGCTAAAAATGGGCTTATCTTGCCTTGCACAGTTCTTTGTCTTGTCGTTTGTCCCCCTCTTGCCCCTCTGCTTCAGTTGCCTGAGCGTTATCAGGCGGGTTCGGGGTGTTTGATTCTGTCGTGTAGCATCTGCTGACATGAAAACTTTGTCCAGACCTGATTCCGGCCTGGTCACAGGCTGTCTAGGTGAGGATAGAGACGCCTCCCCTTTCTTTTGTTTGGACATGGTTTGGTCAGTCCGTCTTTTTTTATCTTTTGTTGTTTCGTAGGATGGTGTCGTTTAGCTACCTCCAGCACTTATTCAACTCAAGTCAAGTTTACTGTCATTTAACTACACACAAGCACAGCAGCGCACACTACACACACAACGCACAACCACTTATCAAAGCAAGGACAACACCCTCCGATGAGCCAGGCACAAATAAACAAATTAAAATGCATAAATAATAACACCATATTATATAATCATAATCCCACGTAGGATCTCCGTCACCAGTTTCTTGTTTAAAACATTTGATTTTCTTTAACTAAAAAGACCCCCAGAGGGTCACCGTCCTTTTTTCCAACCACACAAGCCAGACCTCATCAGCAGGGAGACACCAGCGGATCTCCCAGGGATTCCTTTACTCGTTCAACCTTCGGGTGCTTCGTTCTCGTTTTCTTCTTTACCTTTACAGAGAAAACTCCCCGCATTTCACTCATCAACTTTACAATCATTACTTACCATCTTCCTTCGATCTACATACCTGGTTTTGATCCTGATCCTTACAGGGAACTCCCTCCCCCGCATTTCTGATCAGCTTTACTGTCACTACTTCCCATCCGCCTTCAATCTACTGACCTGGTCCTGCAAAGGAAAATCTGTCAGTCGCAGGCAGAAGCGCGATCAAAATTCCGTTACATTCGTCTCTTCAAGTCATATTTATATCCATTGGATTTATTTACTAATCGGAGAACATCTTGGGTGGAACTAGGATCCGGATCCGGGTGGTTAACTCGAAATTGCCTTTGCGACTCTCAGTTACTCCATCGTTCCACCCCGTTTTGTCGGGATCCTGCGGGACTACAGCAATTTGTCAGAGATATTTCAAAATGAAATTCGGCACCAGATTTCAATTGGAGAATATTTTATTTTAGCAAGATATCACGGAGAGTCCACATGTGTGGAACTCTGAGGTACAAGTAAAAGGCTTGCCTTTAAATCTAGTAGCAGGGAAGCGAAACTGTAGTACAATAGAATTTGGTCATAGTGTTGTTTTCTTGATTTGTGGTTCATCCTTTTCCACCCATTTGACGTGCAGCTGCACGTTATCGTTCCGAGGAGTATTGGTGAGAAGTGAATATTCTTCAGTGGAAAAAGCAGAAGTCTGCAATTTCACAGACTAAAGCAACATCAGGTAAAACATCGGGATAATGAACGATACGCAGCCCTGCACCGCCTGATTCAGAGAACATGTAAGGAAGCGAAAGAGAATTGGATGAATGAACAGTGCGGTGAAATTGAGCAGTATGAACGAAGTCATGATTATAGAGGCCTTCACCAACAGGTAAAGGATATGAGGAAATGAAGGAGGACTGTGCCATCAGCTGGGTGTATGGAAGACGGTAGTGGTAATCCATGCCATGATAAAGAAGAGATCACGGACAGATGAGTTGAGTACATCTCGGAATTATTTGAAGATAGCAGGATTGAGGATTTACCACAATCAAATCAAATGACTAATCAGCAGAAAAACAATTGATGTCAGAGATGGAAAGTGCGATTTGGAGTCTAAAAGTCAGAAAGGCGGCCGGTGAAGATAAGATTTTCACTCAATTTCTGAAATCACATGGCCCGAAGGGAAAAATGAACCTTTCAGTGATACAAAACAGCAGTTATATGACAGGAAATCTTCCGAAAGACTTTCTCAATTCGGTACTTATCGCCTTACCAAAAAATGCTATGGACGATAAAAGGTAACGAACACAGAACGATAAGCATAATGTCTGAAGGTTGCGTTGGCTTGCCTGGTTTGATCAACCTCTATGGAGAATGGATACTTTGGGAATGAGACCATCAGGAGACAGGTATTCCAATGGGAGGCCGGAAGGTGGAAAACATCAGGTATGCGGACGACACCGCGTTGTTAGCTGACGGAACTGCAAATTATGCTGAATAAAGTGAATGAGAAAAGCCTTGAATGCGGACTAAAAATCAACCCTAAGAAAACAAAGTCGATGGTGGGAAGCAAAACAAACACTAAAGACTCATTCATGCTAGTATAATTACATGTGAATCCGCTTCCTCGAGTGTTACTTGTGGTCAGTGCTGAGGTAAGGATCAGAAACATGGAGCCTGAAGAAGGATGTCATGAACCGAATTAATGCTTTTGAAATGTGCTGCTATCGACGAATGTTGAAGATCAGCTAGTAGAGAAAATTTCAAATGAAAGGGTTTTGTCCGAAGTTGATAGACCACGGATATTGCTGGAGAAGATCATGAAGTTATAAGTTGCTTATTGTGGACGCGTTACACGGAGCGATAACATCTTGTCGGACTTGATATAAGGAACGGTGGAGGGAAAGAAAGGAAGAGGAAGGCAAAGAACAACGTAGCTGGATAACATCAAGGTTTGGACCAAGCTGGACAAGACTAGGGATGCTGTGGACAAGTGTCAGGACAGAGCGACATGCGGGAAATCGTCCGCCAACTGGAAGTTCCAGATGTGACCTAACGACGAAGACGAAACAACATACAGCACTGTAAATGGTATATTCGGAAATGTCGCCCACAAGGAGGGAGGTTGGAGACCAGAGAGAGGGGGGTGGCGAAGAAGGTTACGAGGGAGAGAGAAAGCCGATGCGGGATGGAAGGAGTCGGGTCAAGGGAAGGAGTTCACCGAGACGGGTTGGATGATTCGGCGGCACTTTACAATGGCGGCGCTACAGTCTCAGAATGCTATGCGTGACGGAAAGCCCACTGAACCCTCACGGTGCATTTTTCTCGGTTGTGACTCACTCTTCCCCGCACACCCTCATCCAAGACATACCACGCCCGCACACCCTCTCACGTCTCCCTGCTCAGGCCCGGTCTCTTTCTCGCCCCAGTGTCTCTCCGTATATCTCGGTCTCCCACAGGCTCCGATCTCATCGGCCAATCGAAATCTCTCTCATCACCCTGCCTCTCTCTCCACACATAATCCCCCTCTCCTGTCTCTGTTCTCCACTATCCCCTCAAGTCTCTCTCTCTCTCTCTCTCTCTCTCTCTCTCTCTCTCTCTCTCTCTCTCTCTCTCTCTCTCTCTCTCTCTCTCTCTCTCTCTCTCTCTCTCTCTCTCTCTCTCTCTCTCTCTCTCTCCACATTGCTCTCTCTTACCTCACTCCCAGATTCTTCCCATCTCCATTCTTTCTACCCGCAAGTCTCCCTCTCTCCACACTCGCCTTCTACTTCACCTTCAACACTGAAATGCAGTGAGGCATCAATGGCTCAAAAACATTTAAATAAAACATTTGCCTCGCACCCTCCGTCACAATATCTCACCACACAAACACTATAAGTGGCACAAATAAACTGCGAGGGGATCTCGGCAGTTCAGGCAGCATCTACGGGAATGAATAAACAGCCGAACTGTCGGGCCGAGACCCTTCTCCAGGACTAGAAACGAAGAGGTGAAAGGCCAGAATAAAAAGGTAACGGAGGAGGAGAAGGATAGCTGGAATGTGATAGGTCAAGTCTGCTGGACAGGAAAACTGAAGGGTTGGAGATGAAGGAATTGGATTGGACTGGAGAGTGGCCAATAGAAGAAAGAGAAGCTGGAGCGGACGGACGAGGAGATGATGGGCAGGTGAGAATAGTTAAAAGGCCAGACTGGAGAATAGAACAAAAGGGGAAGGGTGATCATTCCTTCTACCGGAAGGAGAATCGATATTCATACCATATGGATGGAGTCTATCCAAAACACATATACAGTGGCATGCAAAAGCTTGGGCAACCCTGGTCAAAATTTCTGTTACTGTGATTAATCAAGTGAGTAGAAGATGAACTGATCTCCAAAAGTCTTAAAGTTAAAGTAGAAACATGTTTTCCAACATTTTAAACAGGATTAGTGCATTATTTTTTTGTTTTGTACAATTTTTGAGTGAAAAAACGAAAGGAGCGCCATGCAAAAGTTTGGGCACCCAAAGAGATTTGAGCTGTCAGATAACGTTTAGCAAGGTCTCAGACCTTAATTTGCTTGTGAGGGCAATGGCTTGTTCACAGTCATCGTTAGGAATGGCCAGGTGATGCAAATTTCAAAGCCTTGTAAACACCCTGATTCCTGAAACCTTGTCCCAACAATTAGCAGCCATAGGCTCCTATAAGCAGCTGGCTAGCATCCTGAAAATTAAAATAAATGATGCCCACAAAGTAGGAGAAGCCCACCAGTGTCAACAGTGTAAATTGTTGTCTCACCTGAAATAGCAAAGCCTTTCCAGGTAGCCGTTTCCTCGGTTAGTAATGTAATTAAGAAATGGCAGTTAGACGAACGGCGGAGGTCAAGTTGAGGTCTGGAAGACCAAGAAAACTTTCCGAGAGAACTGCTTGTAAGATTGCTAGAAAAGCAAATCAAAACCTCCGTTTGACTGCAAAAGACCTTCAGGAAGATCTAGCAGACTCTGGCGTGGTGGTGCACTGTTCTACTGTGCAGCGATACCTGCACAAATATGACCTTCATGGAAGAATCATCAGAGGAAAATCTTTCCTGCGTCCTCACCAAAGAAGTCAGCGTCAGAAGTTTGCAAAGGAGCATCTAAACAAGCCCGATGCTTCCTGTGGACTAATGACGTTAAAATGGAACTTATCGGCCGCAATGAGCAAAGGTGTCTTTGGAGGAAAAAAAAAAGGGTGCAGGCTTTCATGAAAATAACACCAGCAAATTATTGAGGCAAATATCACACCGTCTGCAAAAAAGCTGAATATGAAAATAGGATGGCTTCTAAAGCAGGATAATGATCCCAATCTCACTTCGAAATCCACAATGGACTAGGTCAAGAGGAGCAAACTGAAGGTCTTGACATGGCCCTCACAGTCTCCCGACCTAAACGTAATCGAAAATCCGTGGATAGACCTCAAAAGAGCAATATATGCAAGACCGCCCAAGAATTTTACAGAACTAGGAGCCTTTTGCAAGGAAGAATGGGCGAAATCCCCCCAACAAGAATTGAAAGACTCCTGGGTAACACGAGTGAATCTGCAGGTGCTGGAAATAAAGAAAGACTCTTAGCTGGCTACAGAAAGCGTTTACAAGCTGTGATAGTTGCCAAAGAGGTATTACTAAGTAGTTACCATGCAGGGTGCCCAAACCTTTGCCTCGGGCCCTTTTCGTTTTTTTAAAATTATTTTTAAACTCTAAGAATGGAAATAAAACAGTAATCTTGCTTAAAATATTAAAGAAATGTGTCATCTTTAACTTTATATTTCTTTTTTTTTGGAAATCAAGTCATCCCTTCCTCGCTTAGCTACTGACAGTAACAGAGATTTTGACCAGGACTGCCCAAACTTCTGCATGCCCCTGGAGGTTGTTGCTCCTCCACCCTGACGGTGGTCTCATCAGGGAGGAAGAGGAAACTGCGGAACAGGAACAGGAATCGGAATGAATATGTTTGGCCTGGGGGAAGATCTGCTTTTGGCGGATGGAGCTGAGCTGCTCGAGAAAATGGTTCCCAATCAACGATGGGTCTCGCCAATGTAGAGAAAGCCGTTTGGAGAACGTTGGACACACAGACTACCCCAGTGGATTCGTAGGTAAATTGTTGTCTCACCTGGAAGGGCTGTTTGGGGAAAGGACTGGTGGTGAGGTTGGAGGTGGACGTGCAGGTGTAGCGCTGCGGCCGCTTGCAGGGATAAGGGCCAGGAGGGAGATCAATGGAGAGGGACGGAAGGGAAACGGAATAACGGAGGAAACGATCTCTGTGGAAAGCGGAGTGTGGTTTGGGGACGGTGATGGGGTGGTAAAGGTAAATTTGTTTGTACGATTTCTTTGGAGAAGGTGAAAGCTGCAAATTGTGATTTTTTGGGTGCAGAACGTCGTGGGGTGGTAGGTTAGAGCAAGAGGAACTCCATCGCCGATAAACTGATGGAAGACTTGATGAGCGCGGATGGAGTGATCCCACTTTTAAAGCGATGCTACCGACAAAGATATTACTACCTCCCGTCGCCATCTCTCCGCTCCCCGCTGTTACATTCAGCCCTCCGCACCTATCTCCCTCGCGGTGCATATCCCTGCAAGCACCCAAAGTACTACACCCGGATATTCATCTCCTCCTCACCATCAGTCCGGGCCCAAACAGTCTGCCAGGTAAGGCAACACTTCACCTGCGAATTTTAATTCTGATTCCCAATCCGACATCTTCTGTCCATTGCTTCCTCTTGTGCTATGGTGAGCCTGCCCTCAAGACGTGGGAGTGACAACTTACTTTCCGTCCAGGTAACCTCTAACCTGGTGTCATGAATGTCGAAATAAAGATCCCTCCCCCTCCCCTCTTCTTCTATTCAGCACGCTGGTTCATGCCTATTCTCACCCGCCTATCACCTCACACGGCGTCCCTAAATACCTCCGTTTTTTTCTGTACTCCACTGTCCTCTCTTATCAGATTCCTTCCGCTCCAGCCCTTCGTCGTTCACCTGGTTTCATCTCTCACCTTTCCCCACTCACGCCATTTTATTCTGGCGTCTTCCCCCTTCCTCTCCAGACATGAAGAAAGATTTCTACCCGATACATCCAGCGCTTATTCATTTCCATAAATGCCTTCCGCCCTACTGCATTCATCCCGCAATTGTGGTGAGTGTGTTTGTGTGTGTGTGTGTGTGTGTGTGTGTGTGTGTGTGTGTGTGTGTGTGTGTGTGTGTGTGTGTGTGTGTGTGTGTGTGTGTGTGTGTGTGTGTGTGTGTGTGTGTGCATGTGTGTGTGTTGCCCTGGATTTTGAGCATCTACTGAATTAGCCGTGTTTAAAATATTAATGTGTGTGTGTAATTTGAAAATTTGAAATGGATGGATACGCACGGACGAGTGAATGATTCAGCAATAGTTCACCGCAGTTCGTGTTTTGGGAGAAAATGTGAAACGAAGACAATCATGTCTACTCACAATCTCAGCAGGAACAAAATTCAGCACAGAAATAAACAGAAATGTATCACGTGTTCTGCTCCTAATAGTGATGGATTTTATACGAACGACAAAATGCCCTGTGATAATGCAATACCTCACAACGGTGTTGCACCTCAAAATAACACAGAAGCTGCCACACTTTACCAGTCCAGGCTATTTCGGCTTCCGGAGTGGTAAAGAAATATCAGCAAATTTACAAGTTTATAATCACTGTCCCACAGACCGGGGTCATCAGATCCAGATGCAAACAGCTGGAAACAAGATCAAAGGCGAATCAGCAATACATCTCGGCAAAGAATCAGCGCTCAGACAGAGCAATGCGGAAAATGGTTTTAGCATCTTGGACTTCAGCACCGCGGGCCAATAAAACGTCTGCGGTTATGGAGCATTTGAGTCTGGCTTGGCTACGACAATAATAAAGCATCACGGAACCGGAAACAGGAATGTGTTGTGTTGAAGTGCCAACGCATCTGAATGTTCCTCATTCATCCCCGTGCCGCTGAGAACCTGGATCAGATTCCCACATGGCGGATGGTTCTCTCCCGGCCACTGGCGAGAGTAGAGCTGCGCTCAATTCGGATGGCCCATTTAGAGAATAAATCATTATCGGAAGTGATAACTGGAGTATGCGAGAGTGTTTTCCACAACTAGAAATTACAGCCAATTTTCCAAACAGAGTGCGGGGAAATGTTTTGCAACAGTAAGTGTAAATTAATGGCAAATCTCCCTGAGTTTCGCATGTACAAGTTAACATAATTTGCATTCGAGGTGAAAATTGCAAATCACTGGACTAGTAAATCGGGCAGAGAACCAACTGGATTGTAAACGGCATAAACCGTGTCACGAGTACAGTTAATTTAACCACTTCCGCTGTAACGACGACAGATACATGAAACAAGGGGCAAATAGAGGGGTTGCGTTGGAACCAGTTGGACACGAACGTAATACCTCAATGTCCATAACAAGGGGGCAGTATTTTCATTATATTAAATAGTCAATCAGATATAGGTTTGAGAGAGAATCTCTTCACTGTGCCGCAGTAACGGGAGCACCATATTTCATACAGTATTCCTCACAAGGGGTCCAGAGATTTCTGTTTTACCCGATTAGTTGCGAGGGTGGAATTGTCCGCCCTCCAGACACCAATCACACTAGTTTCATCACGTGATGCCCGAGCCCAGGCGCCCGATTCAATCAGTGAGCCATTCTCCATGCGGACAAGCACGGAGAGAGTTGGTCGAAAGGAAATTCGGTGCATCATTCCGACTTCCCCCCATGTCTACATTTCAGAAGGTCGGTTGTTCCTCTGTGGCTTCACTTTACTTTCACATTCCGCAATCCCGTCTCCGAAAGTGACAGCAATTCCTGAACCACTGGATCTGCAGGTCGATTTCTTGTTTTCCTGGTCACAGCCTGTAATTCAGACAGTATCCTGGTAAAGCACTCTTTCAAAATCTGCCGCATACTCATTTCCCATAGGGGTAGAACCAGACGACTGCAGGCTAACAAATGTGATTCCTCTGTTCAGGAAATGGGGAGAAGATAGCACTGAGAATCACAGACCAGAGTCTTACTTCAGCGGTGGCTGAATCATTGGACAGACAGGATTTACTAGTATTTGGAGAAACATGGTCTGATTAAGGATTGTCAACATGGCCTTCTAAGGATCAAGTCAAGAAACACGAACCTGACGAATTCTGTGATGATGTGACGAAGCACATTTTTTAAATTTTTTTTTAGATTATGAGGACACCCAGTCCTCGTTTATTGTCATTTAGAAATGCATGCATGCATTATGAAATGATACAATGTTCCTCCAGAGTGATATCACAAAATTACAAAAAGGACAAACCAGGACTCACACATTGATGAAGGTAGAACAATGGATGTGTTGCAGGTGGACATTAGTAAGGCGTTTGATAGGGTTCCCCATTGTAGGTTCAGCCATAAATTCTGGGGGCATACGAGCTGAAAATGTGGCTGTGTGAATACAGAATTAGCTTTCGCAGACAAGACAGAGAATGGTAGTATTTGGCGAGTATTCCGCTTGGGGGTCAATGACCATTGGTGTCTCCAGGGGAATCTGTTCTGAAACCGCTGTTGCTTGCGACTTTTAGAAATGGCTTGGTTGGGGTCGTGGGGGCGAGATTGAAAGTTTTCAGACGATACGAAAGTTGACTAAGTGGTCGTCAGAGTGGAGGAATTTTATTTAGTTGGACCGGAACATTGCTGATCGGTTGGAGCATCAACGGATATGGGGAGGAGTCAGGCGAATGGGGTTGAGTGGGATCTGGGATGAGCCATGATGGAATGGCAGGGTTCACGCAATGAGTTGAATGACTTGATTCTGCTCCCACGTCTTATGGTCTGTACGGGTTTGTTGGAGGCACGTTCGTTGTACAGAGAATGGTGGGTGCATGGAACGCTCCGATAGAGGCGGATACACTGGGGGCATTCACAAACACTTATTTAGGCACATTGGTTATATAAATAGCAGGCTGTGTTGTAGCGGATGGTTAGATTTATCTTAGGTAAGATTAAAATGTCGGTACAACGTCGTCGGCCGTTACGCCTGTATTGTGCTGTAATGTTCTATGTCCTATTCTCCCGGTAACTGTCATTGAATACAAAACTGTAAATGAAATCTTACCGGAGGTTTATATGAATTCCTGACTATTCCACTTACTCACCTTCCCACTGAAGGCAAACATGCCACATACGCTTATAACATCCGGACAGCTTGCGTACACACTGTCGATGAGCTCAGTATTTCGGCGGACAGATTACTCTGTAAAGCAATAGTGAACAATTCTGTTAGCGGTCTGTCATTGATCGCATACCTTCACTTACAGTAGAACTCCAAGGACAGCCCCGGCAGTTGGCTGGATTCAACTCCAACAGGCACGTCCAGAACTGATCTTTATTGTCTAAATACCAAGCAACTGGTTTAGCATTTTGTTACCCCTGTTCTCCCTCACACAGCATTTATTAGCTAAATTTGTCTTTCTTTTCAGAAATTCTGCTGACAATTTTTCAATCCATTTGACGTCATTCACATATTCTGTGTGCTCTCCGATATATATCAGCTCCCCGCTTTCATCAGTGATTATGAATGGAAGAGAGAGGCAGGCAGAGCAGAAGAAGACTGCACTAGCAGTGCGTTAAAATGTGTCACACGCCTACGTTGGTGTTCGTTTCAGTAATGACTGATCTTTGCCGGCATGCACAGTCTTTCGATGCCAGTTCCGAAAAGCTCGCTATAGCTCTAACTTCAGGGTTTTTTCAATGTGCACGGGCTGTTTCTGACGATCTGCCTCTCAGAGAACGCGGTGTCAATGCAATTCAATTAAAAGCAGGTTTTAGACAAAATGTCCCTTGTTCACGAGTGGCAGACAATTGAAAACATTCAACATATTTTCTGCTCAGTTCAAAGTTACAGTTTGAAAACTATCGCCCTGACTCTTCAAAGCCTAAGCAAAATACAGATATAAAGGGATTATCCTTGAACAGGAAGAACTTACAGACTGCGGTATCAATTAAATTAGCGAGGTGGATGTGTTCTGTAAAGACGTCGGCGCTGCCGGTTCAGTTCCCCGGTAAGAGGATAACACTACTACTGAAGTATAGACTGATAGGAAATTAGTTCAACCCGGATCCAGAGAATGGCACCCGAACAGAGAAATCCGCAAAGCCATGCGCTTGAAATGGCCACTCTCAGTGATAAATGATTGCATACAGATGATTGCTAAGAAAATTATACAGTTCTAATGCCGATTAGATCTTAAATATTAGAGATTACAAATATAACTGAAATGTAGCGAAATTCACTCAAAATTTTGGAGCTGAATAAACAGTCCATGTTTCTGATCGAGCCCCTTCTTTAGGATTCGTCCGGGGTCTTTATCGCCGGAGTACGGTGCGGATATGGAAAGACAGTTTGTTCGGATGTGGAAGGACACTTGGTTCGGATGTGGAAGGACAGTTTGTTCGGATGTGGAAGGACACTTGGTTCGGATGTGGAAGGACAGTTTGTTCGGATGTGGAAGGACACTTTGTTCGGATGTGGAAGGACACTTTGTTCGGATGTGGAAGGACACTTTGTTCGGTTGTGGAAGGACACTTTGTTCGGATGTGGAAGGACACTTTGTTCGGTTGTGGAAGGACAGTTTGTTCGGATGTGGAAGGACACTTTGTTCGGATGTGGAAGGACACTTGGTTCGGATGCGGAAGGTAACTTGGTTCGGATGTGGAAGGACAGTTTGTTCGGATGTGGAAGGACAGTTTGTTCGGATTTGGAAGGACACTTTGTTCGGATGTGGAAGGACACTTGGTTCGGATGTGGAAGGACACTTGGTTCGGATGTGGAAGGACACTTGGTTCGGATATGGAAGGACAATTTTCCTTCAGGTGCTGCTACACAATACTGGCACCAGTTTCAATTATAAAAAGAGATCGGGAAAATACGCACAATGTTTGTTCCTGGTCCTCAGTTGTTGAAATTATATGTTGTAACTATGTGGTTTTGAGCCGGTCTTGAGGCTTTATTCCTTGGTCTTGTTTTGTCTGGTGGATTTGGAGCTCCTTTCCGGGGAACGTGCTAAGACAGTAGCGCAGTATTAATAAGCAGCAGCCTCTCCGGACTCTGGATTGGGGATTGCCAAACGTTATGTGGATTTTCTGGTGTAGTCTATTTTGTCATGTGCTTTTGTGATATCATTCTGGAGGAACGCTGTCTCATTTTTAACTGCATTGCATTTGTGGTTTCTAAATGACAATAAAATGAATCTGATTCTGAATCTGATATGTGGCAAAGCTACAGCGGTCACACGGGCAATGAAAGAATGCTTCCGTCCCTTGCTCACGAAAATGTAAAAGGGAACATGGTCTGCTTTGAAATCTAGTGAACACAATGCAAGATTCAGCAGGAATATTTTCTGTTGCAATAGAGGCTCCATTCTGGGATTCACGGACCGCTCTGTTAATGGTAGGAGTCCATGGCATAAAAAGTTTCGGAAACTCCTGGGCTACAACATAGTTGAAACTACAACATAGTTAGATCTGATTTAATGGAAGGAAACTAAATTACACAGCACTATATTCCCAATGAGTTTGTATAAACGCGGGTAATGAAAAGCATTGTGTAACGATCCGGCAGGTGCCTGAAACTCATACATGGTCATGAATTCCTGCCATCCTTATTATGTGTTTGTGAAGGGAATGTGATGTCACAATCAAACCCCACAACCCCAGTAAGCATACATGTTGACGTCACAGCACAGAAGCTTAGCACGTGAAAAAGACATCATTAATACCTGCACATGCATAATAGACCCTGACGTCCAGCACGCATTTTGGATTCAGCCGAGGTTTTATACACGCAACAAAAAGACAAGCAATTCAGGCAGAATCTATGGAGGGAAATTCGCAGTTGTGACTCCCGACCTCATTCGGAATGGAAAAGAAGTTAACAGACGTCAGACTAACGTAATGTGGTTGGATTCCAGACTACATATTGCAAGGTTGTATTGTAAGTATATTCATAAAATTTTCCCCAGCTTCTGCATTTGAACGCTTACAATCTTCTACAGACACACAGTGGTTTGTACATTTTGTCTGCTTTGGCATGTTCATTGTCACATCTGATGTCATCGGCGTACTTACTTTATAAACTTACTTTGAAATTTGAACTTCATCATTCTTAGTTCTGAATTTCAGTTCTTCATCTTCCACAGAGGACTTTAATCTGATGTTATACGTATGAATAGTCACGTGGTGCGCAAAGGTAATAATCACATTGTTGCTGCTTAATCTGCTGGTCACGTTTCCATGTAAAACACAGCGAGTTATAAACTGAGAGCTGAAACAGCCACTGAGCCGCGATACAAAAGTAACATATTCTACATATTTATGCCAAAACACAATTAGGGATAACTGCACGCACATGTTATTTACAGAGCTTGCCATTCAGTGTAAAAAGATACTTCGCCCCATTCTTCAGCTCCTCCCTGAACTTCCTCTGTGTCAGTCCATAGATACACGTGTTGGTGCAGGAACTGAGCAACATCAACATATACCCAAATTCTTGCAGGATAAATGTAGGCGTGTTATAATATTTTTCTGTGAAATGAACGTTTACCGCTGCCCAGGTCATGGAGTGCACAATATTGGTTATCCACAATAAAATGAAATTGGCAGATAGAGCGAACAACAAAACCATTGAATTTCTCCGGTTCTTAACCTCTGGATCACTTTTGTTGTCAGTATTGCTCCGAAGTCTACGGCGAACTATATTCGCTGCTATAATAGATCTGGTGGTTAAAACATTGAACAACAGAATTAAACCCACTGGCAATAATGGGGTCATGATAGTATCAAATAACTCGTAAGCTCTCCACAGGGATGATGTATAGTACTCGGGTCTGGGAATGCACTTCCCTGGCTCTCCTGCCAAGTAAAATGGAAATGACTGAACACAGCTACCTACGGCCACCGCCACGATCGCCACGGTCGCTGTTCTCTCCGTACAATATCGGGGCCGCAGCTTCTGAAGGTAGATCGCAACGTAGCGATCGAAAGTGAAAGCAACAGTCAGCCAAACGGAACAATCCATGGCTGCAATCGTCAGAATAGGTCCCACAACACACAGCGGCGGGTTCACCAAAAAGTCAGCATACGGATAGAGAGCACTGATTTTTATCAAATACAACACCAAAGAGAACGACCATTAGATCCGCTGCCTCCATGGCCACGAGGTAGCGAGTGATACATTTGGAGAGCCCACAATTTCTGCGAGACAGGATCACAATCGCCACTAAATTCACTGAGAAAAGAGAGATAAAAAGAGACAGTAATTTTTCAATGTGGCTCGATTGCTCAGTGTGACTTTGCTTGCATGGCAAAACTGGTAGTCCAATCGCGCAGTGTAGGCAACAGTCCGCACAATTGTTCCTTTTACCAAAATGCATTACCGTACATTTCCCAATACTGTATTCCATCTCTCACTTTTGTGCCCATTCTTCCAATATGTATAAGCACTGCTGCAATCGCATTGCTTCCTCAGCAATACCTACCTATCCACCCATCATTCGTATCATCCGCACACTTTGCCACAAAGCCGTCAGTCCCATCATGGTAATCCTTGGTGGTAGGGAGAAGAAATCCATGGTGGAAATTTGTTTCTGGGATCGCAAATCAGCGAATAGTGATTTGTTCGGCGATCGTTGCCATGATCACATTGTCATGTGTCATCTATATCGAAGATTTGGATAACAATGTGCAAAACCCTGGGAATAAATTTACAGAGGACAATAAAATAGATTATCTAGTGGAGAGCGGGGTCAGCTATCAAAGATTAGGCTGTTATCTTCATCAGTTCAGTAAGTTTGTCAAAGAAGGGAATGGTGGAGCTTAATTGGGACACGTGGAGGGTTTTATTTTTGGAAAGATAAGCGCGGCAGGAGTTTCTCAGCGAACATTTGGGATCCGTGGAGTCTTGAGAATAGAGGTGTGTATATTTCAAGAACATGATTCACTGAAAGTGGAACATAAGGCGGACAGGGTTGTTATGAAGCTCGGATCGATAGGCTTCATCAGTGAAGGAAATGAGCAGACAAATTTGGATGGGAATGGAAATGCGCGCGTCTGTGTTACGCCTGTACACAAACAACTGTGAGCATTGTGGTCACCTTGTAGTTGGAAAGGCTCACACTGAATTAGTCCAGAGACAATTTACCAGAATGTTTCCAGGATTGTAGAAACTGCTTTGCAGAGAGAGATTGATCAGAGCCGGACATTATTCGCTGCAGGGCCGGTAGATGGGCGTTAATCACACAGAAGCACAGAAAACCACAAGGGACAGAGACAGTGTAAATTCACCCAGTCTATTCTTACAGGGTTGCGGAATCCTGATCCTGACGGCGCGGGTATAAATGGAGTGGGAAAGGTTCAATAGGTATTTGTGGGGCAACGTTTATACAAATGGGGCAAGTAGGTGAAATATGCTGCGCGATGACGTGGCTGCAGGAGATCCAATAATAAAAGGCAGTTGGACGGGTAAATGGTAATGAAGCGTTTGAAAGGTTGTGAGTCGAACGCTGAAACATCGCGCGGCATCTTTTTGACATGGAGTCTTCGGATCAAAAATCTATTTTTCGTGCTGCATAACTCCAACCCTCCAAAACAAATTGGAATTCTCGTTTATCCTAAATTCAGGGTATTTTCATAGAACACTTTTCACTCTGGATTAATTTAATTTTTCTCCTGTATCCCTCATGAACTTCCGTTGACCCTTCAGATATCAGTTTCCAACGGACTGACAGCCAGGACAGCACATACCATTTGGCTGAATACACAGGACAGTCACCATAACTATTCCAGATAGAGGACATCATGAATCAAACACAATCACTTTGTATTATAATCTGAACCAGAGTCGGGTTTAATATCAGCGGCAAATTCATTACATCCAAAACAGAAATGTTATGATTATACAGAAAAGGTTATGATACAGTACATTAAAACAAACAAGAAAAAAAAGAACAATAAAAATATCAAAGTAACGCAAATCATATTTTAAACAAATCGATGTAAAGTCTTTCTTTCTTCATTATTTCCTGAGTGATTTTATATGAAAAAGACTTGAACAGGAAAACACGTCCTCTCTAAATTGCAGCGCATAATTTAAAAACTACAGTATGTCGCACATCTCGGCATTTCCGTGACCTTACCTGGAAAACCAACGGCTGCCAGTACGGGATAGTAAATTGAGACGATATAATAAATCGCTGGGTATCCCATTTTCTGCCAGAAGCGTTGATCAGTTGTACGAAAAGTGCCAACTTGCCCAGATGCGGTGGTTCAGTGAGACCTTATACACCAGGAGGAATGTCCCTTAAGCCAATTAATGCCCCCTTAGCTACATTAGCTACAGGACAGTGAACAAACAACCAGTGTTTGTTTCGGTCTATTTTTACTCATTGTGACATTGGGTAACACACTGAACTCTTGGCGGTGCATGACAAACAATGGGTTCGATGTTCATTCAATGTATTTCAGAGGGGCCAGTGAAATAGTGTACCACAGCACAAAAAACTGGACCCATCCAGTCCGTGTCAAATTCTGCCTCGACTTCCGTACCGTTACATTCACGTACTTACCCAAATTTGTCTTAAATGTTACTTCAAGCCCATGTCCACCACTTTCGCTGGCAACTAGTTGCACAGTCTCCCCACTCGTAAAACAGAGCTCCGCATCAGTTTCCCTTAAATATTTTACTTTTCATCCCTAACCCATGAACAGTTGTTTTAGTCTCACCTAAATAGTGATAAAAGCCTGCTTCCATTTACCCCTCATAATCTGTATGCCTCTGTGTAATCTCCCCACATTCTCCTGTGCTCAGGATAAGGAAAACAAAATCAATGTCCAAACCTATTCAAGCATTCGGTATAAATCAGGTCTTCAAGCTTCAACAAAGGTCTTGTGAGCTTTCTCTGTATTTGATCACTCTCAGTAATTTACTTGTGCAGGTAGTTGATCAGAACTCCACACAACACTCCAAACTGAGTCTCACCAACGTACAATTCAACTTCAGAATTACATCCTCAACTCAATAGTCTGATTTGTCAATGCCTAACTGCCCAAACCCGCTTTACGACCCAATCTCCCTCAGACACCACTATGAATGAGTAATGGATCTGTACTCACAGACCCCTTTGTTCACTGCGCTACTCAGTGCCGTACTATTCCATGTGTACGTCCCACGCTGGTCAGTCCTCCCAGTGTGTAACATCCCACACGTCCGCATTAACAACAAAGCCGGCGGTGATCACTGTGGCACTCCACTATTTTCAGGCCTCCATTCAGATTGGCGACCATATAACTTCACTCTCTGGCTTCTACCGTAGTCATGTTGAATCCGGTTTACTACATCCCATGGAAAGAAAGGGACAGAACAGTCTGGACTAACCTCTTATGTGAGCTTTGTCAAAAGCCTTCTTGATGTCTAAATGAACGAGATCCACTGACACGTCTTCATTAGATTTTCTAGTAACTCCTAGAAAAAAATGTCTCTAAGACTTTCTATCTATCTCTCTGTCGATCTGTCTTTCTTCCCATGTCCACTTTAGGTTTTCAGCTAGAGCAAGATCAGGACAGATTCTAAACCTGCTGATTTAACTCTTGTGTTCTCTTAAATGGTGTTTATTCCTCACATTTGTTATAGATAGATAGATAGATAGATAGATAGATAGATAGATAGATAGATAGATAGATAGATAGATAGATAGATAGATAGATAGATAGATAGATAGATAGATAGATAGATAGATAGATAGATGCTTTATTCATCCCCATGGGGAAATTCAACTTTTTTCCAATGTCCCATACACTTGTTGTAGCAAAACTAATTACATACAATACTTAACTCAGTAAGAAAATATGATATGCATCTAAATCACTATCTCAAAAAGCATTAATAATAGCTTTTAAAAAGTTCTTAAGTCCTGGCGGTAGAATTGTAAAGCCTAATGGCATTGGGGAGTATTGACCTCTTCATCCTGTCTGAGGAGCATTGCATCGATAGTAACCTGTCGCTGAAACTGCTTCTCTGTCTCTGGATGGTGCTATGTAGAGGATGTTCAGAGTTATCCATAATTGACCGTAGCCTACTCAGCGCCCTTCGCTCAGCTACCGATGTTAAACTCTCCAGTACTTTGCCCACGACAGAGCCCGCCTTCCTTACCAGCTTATTAAGACGTGAGGCGTCCCTCTTCTTAATGCTTCCTCCCCAACACGCCACCACAAAGAAGAGGGCGCTCTCCACAACTGACCTATAGAACATCTTCAGCATCTCACTACAGACATTGAATGACGTTGAATACAGACCGTCTGCCTAACAAAAGTAAATATACCCCTTGAAAAGCAAGATCCTGTAAGAATGGTGGACTTTTGGTTTTGTTCTAACAGGAATATAGGAGTAGTGTACACTCAATACCGCTTCTAAAGGCCTCCCACCTACCCAGCATTCATTTGAACAGATTTGGCAAATTCTATCCCATCCATTTCTTTACAGGATCAAAGTCCCAGTCAACATGTTGAAAGTTAAACTCAACTACGAACACAACCTTCATTTTTTCTGACGTTTCTGCAGATTTGCTCCTCTCAGTTCCGCCGCTCTTCAATGTAGTCAGCAACGTGATCATCGCTTGGGTTTAATTCCGTTGTACTCATGCAGACTCATTGGAGGAGTCCTCCAGTAGGTCCTGCCCGAGCTCTGTTGTCACATCTTCCATGACCAGTAATGCCGCCCTTTCCTCTTTAATAACCACCTCACCTTTCTATCGTTTATGAAACAACTGAACCGCGGAACATTGAGCTGTCGGCGCTGCCACCCCGCATGCAATTGTTACCATTGGCTATAATAGCATAAACCCACGTGTTGATCCTTCCCTAAATCACTCATTGTATTGAAATAGACGCAGTTCAGATTATTAGTCCCACCATGCCCAACCTTTCAATCATGTCTTTTAATGCAGACATAATATCTACATTCCCCACTACTACTTCACTAGATGACCTGTCACACTCATTTCCATATCACCACAACTTCATTTTGAACGTCTCGGAGCAGTACCGGGAAACCTCGACACAACGAAATTGGTTCCCGTGCAGTTGATGAGCAATCTGTTCCCGTTGTGAACGTCCTGCCTTCCGTGGAAGACAGTCCAATGATCCACATTCTGCATCCTGTCTCCTTCCCCACGTGCTGAACTGTGTCATGTTCATAGTTCAAGCGTCAGTGACATGTGGTACGGGTAGCAATCTCGATATCACCGACCTTGTGGTCCGGCCCTTTAACTTATCACCTAAATACCGGAACTCACTTTGCAGGACATCGTTACTCGTCCTGTTCATGTAATTGATAAACCTGCGGTTGACAACCTTGGCTGCTTTCCTCCCACCGCCAACACCCACATTAACAATGCTAAGGCCATTATCCGACATTTCACCGACCCTGCTACCTAGGGGCCATCCCATCTTGGAATCTCGCTCTATAACCAATGAATGTCCTGTTATTTCTATCAGTATGCTCTCTAATCCCAATCCAGTAGTGAGGTGGAAGAAAATGTGGACAAGGGAGGCAGTGAAGCGTTTACAGGACTGGACTGTATTCAGGGATTCACCTTCGACTCTGGAGTCCACCATCTGTGCGGATTGGAAACAACATCTCCGCTCGCTGTCAATCAGCACTGACGCACCACCAGGATGCCACTGTTGTCACCGACTACATTAAACCCTGCGTGGATGAGTGTTTGCCTATGAAATCTTCCTGTACATTCTCAATCAAAAACCTGCGGATGAACAATGATGTTCGTAGTCTTCTAAGGGCCAGATCTGTGGCATTTAACTCCGGTGAACCAGGTCTGTACGGGAAAACCTGGTATGATTTACAGAGGACTATTTCCAGAGCTAAGAAACAGTTCCGAAAGAGTTTAGAGGCGACGTCGGATACACGTCAACTCTGGCAGGGTTTGCAGCTATGACTTCCGACAAAGCAAAACCCAACATCATGAAGGACAGTATTGTTTCACTTCCAGTCGAGCTCAACCCCGTTTATGCTCGATTAGAAAGGAAGAATGAAGTTTCAGCTGTGAGGATCCCTGCAGCATCCGGTGACCTTGTGACCTCTGCGTTGGAGGCCGACGTCAGGTTGTCCATCAAGAGGGTGAACCCTGCAAGGCGGCAGTCCCCTAAGGAGTACCTGGTAAGGCTCTGAAAGATGTGCCATCCAACTGGCAGGGGTATTGAAAGACATTTTCAATGTCATTGCTACGGTTGGCATTGTTCGCGCCTGCTTCAAAAGGGCAGCAAATATACCAGTGCCCAGTAAGATCAGTGAAAGGTGCCGTAACGAATAATATACAGAGCACTCACGTCCACGGCGATGAAATGCTTTGAGGTTTAGGTCATGGCTAGAATCATCTCCAGTCTTAGTAAGGATCTGGACTTTCTGCAATTTGCCAACGCCTCCATAGATCTATAGCAGAAGCGATCTCAGTGAATCTCCTTGCAGTTTTGGGTCACCTGGACAGTACAAATACCTACGTCAGGATGCTTTATATTGGCTGTATATTCCTACAGTTCTGATCGGGAAACTACAAACCATGTGCCTCTGCACCAGCTGCATTCAAACTGCAATCGCTCGTCCGTCAGCTGCAACCGCCTTACCGAAACTTTGTCGTTCCTTCTACCCCGGAGCCTCGGCTGGCGACACCGGCATGGAATTGGGCATATACAGGGCAGCGCAGGGCCGCTTCCCGGTGTCGAGTCGTCCGGGACGTTCCTTGATATGTCGGAAAACGGCCGGTCAGTGAGCTCCGGGAGCAGGAAACCCCAACGAAAAATGACAGTCTGAGCGCAGCTGCAGATCCGAGGCTTCAACAGGTCAACATCCAACCTGGAAAAAAACGAAAGAGATGAAGTAAATCTGTTTCCGCGAATGAGCTTGAAGGGGCGACAAGTTGGCGCCATCTTATCTCCTCCTCCCTTAAACCCCCCCACCCCCTCCACCAGATTCCTTAACTACTCCTTTGGTGGTGTTTCCGGCATTATCTGAATTTCTGCTTAAACCACTCACTTCCTTCAGATAGTGTAGAGGAATACTTATGGCTCTTGATGTCATTTTCAACCATGGTCGCTTTTGCTTATTAGATTAATATTGCCGCACTCAGTCTCGCCAAACAACACGCGAATAGTAACCTTCTTGCAATAAACTCTGACTCTCCAGTGAGACGACCCCTGTTTCGAAGAAGTATCTGTAATCTGATTAGTTCGCATTCGAGATATCTGTCTTCCAAATTAATCAGTTTTCTAAATAAATTCAGTATTTGTCAGATTTGTGTTTCCTTTCCGGCATCCTGTCACTCGCAATAAGTTCCATTTGACCTACAGCATGTTGAAGATGCTCCACTGTTACAGCACTAATATATTTACTCTGTTTGCCGGATATCTGTACAGTGTTAGAAACGATCGATATGACATGAAACAGCGGACAGTGTTGGGCTTTGTGAACCCGGTGTCCGAACGTACACTAAAACACGTCACTGTGAGTTTCACCGCTCTGTACTGACACAGTCACTGCTTTCCATATACAGGTTGGTCTCTGTAACTCTCCACCTCAGTCAATGACCACATCCCTTTTCCACTTCAATTCTTTATCGCTCGCTCTACGGCTCTGTCGCAGTCTGTTCTGTTTACGTGACTACTGTCCTTCGGCTCCTAGCAACACGGTCTCGCGCTTATTCTTTGGTCATGAGCAGAGCCGGATCCCTGTCCATTCATGTGCCCGAGAACCTCTTGAGCGCAGATATCGCATTCGCTCCGCTACTCTCCGCAAATTCTGGTGCCCACCGCTCTGTGTTAATAATTTGTCGCACACATATCTTTGCCCCTGTAAACTTCAATGCATGCACTCTGATGATAGACGTTTCTCCTTGCGAAACCTGTACCGACTCCCTGCTCACTTATCTTTGTACCAATAAAATTCACTGGATGCACTCTGATTATAACCCTGCAAAACTAATAATGCCTCCCTGCTCTAACTATGCCTCTCATAATCTCATAATTCTACAACATATCTCCTCTCGGTCACACACACAAAAACAACCCGAGTCTCCAAAATCTTCGAAAGTACATGACTTCTAACTCAGGCATAATCTGGAAAATATCATCTGCGCCGTTATCAGAGCCTCGTTACTGAAGACGGATGCAAAACACCTATTGGGTTCATCTGCAATTCTTTGTCCCCCATTCGCACCTCACCAGCATCATTTTCCAGTGACCCAATATTAACCCCCACTTCTCTTCTACGCATGTTATAAAGGAACAACGTTTTATCTTCCTGCATTATGTTATTGCCTTGTTTGCTCTCGTTTCGTCTTTTCCTTTTTTTTATATATCTTCTTAATTGACTTTTGTTGGATATTAAAAGCTTCCCGATCATCCTTCCCCCTAACTTCTGCGTACTTATCTGCCCTTTCCTTGGCCTTTATGCAGTCCGTAACTTCCCCTGTCAGCCACGGTTGCTTACTCCTGCCATTTGAGAACGTCTTCCTCCGTGGAACATATCCATCCTGCACCTCGTGAACTATTCCCAGAAGCTTCAGCCATCTCTGCTCTGCCGTCATCACCGCCAGTATCCACCTCTGATCGGCCAGGGCAATTTTCTCTCTCGTGCCCCTGTAATTCCCATTATTCTGTAGAATGATGAGGAATTCGGTATCTTACCCTCCCACCCCCAGCACCCCAGCAGAATATCTCTTGCAAACAGCAGTAACTGAGCGGACGGACATATTGTTCTGTGGAATACAATCACATGTAAATTCATTTCCAGCGAATGAAACACACATGGGTTTTAAAACATTTTGCTGAACAGAGTTTTCATGAATACTATTTGTAGCAAAGTGGACTTTGCTTTCCACGCTGAAATTTACTGTCCAACCCACTTTTGCCCGAGATGACGGTCCCCTTTGCTAATTCACGGATGCAGATTTTGCACAAGAGAGCGACTTCCTGTGTTTCACCCGGCGGTTTACACTCTTGCTGGCTGTCGCTGGCCTGAGCACAATTACGTCAGTAAGCGGGGGAGTTTATTTTCCAAATGCTCGAACCAGGCTTAAAGAACCGGAAGGCTGGAAAATGATAACACAATCGGGCTGCTGGAAACTA
Organism: Hemitrygon akajei; assembly: GCF_048418815.1. Classification (NCBI taxonomy): domain Eukaryota; kingdom Metazoa; phylum Chordata; class Chondrichthyes; order Myliobatiformes; family Dasyatidae; genus Hemitrygon; species Hemitrygon akajei. The sequence continues at coordinate 2,441,780 of NW_027331988.1, forward strand.
CCTGGGAAGAGCTGAGAGGTGTTGTGACCCAGGCCCACGAAGTGTTGCTGTGGGTTTCCTCAAAACTAAAGGAACAGCTCAATATGAAGTGGCTGATGGGCAGCGTTGACGCTTGGCCATTGATTTTATATCCACTAAACAAGTTAAGTGCGGCATCATGAATGTGAATTCAATTCAATGTGCTTCGATTCGGGCTGCTGGCCTCAGATTACGAGGTGTAAAACGGTTTTCAGAAATAAACTTTCTTTCTTGCATGCAAAATAAAATAAACTGTTTAATTTCAGAATTTCAGGCGTTCGTGTAATAGATGCCTCTCTCTGTCTCTGCCTGACAATAAACAGATCCATTGTGGCTTGTTTCTTCAACACATTCCGACACTCTTTTCTTTCTGCATTTCTCAAGCTTGTAACTTTCCGTTCATTATTTTTCCTGATGCCAATTTACTCCAGTAGTGCACAGGGAAATGTGTCGACAACAATATGTGTTATTAATGTCTCTCTCTCTCTCTCTCTCTCTCTCTCTCTCTCTCTCTCTCTCTCTCTCTCTCTCTCTCTCTCTCTCTCTCTCTCTCTCTCTCTCTCTCTCTCTCTCTCTCTCCCTCTCTCTGTCTCGAACTCCCCCTCTCTCTCTCGAACTCCCACGCCCTGTTCAGCTCTTCCCTGGTTGTGAACCGGGGGACACTTGATTCGATAGATAGATAGATAGATAGATACTTTATTCATCCCCATGGGGAAATTCAACCTTTTTTCCAATGTCCCATACACTTGTTGTAGCAAAAACTAATTACATACAATACTTAACTCAGTAAAAATATGATATGCATCTAAATCACTAACTCAAAAAGCATTAATAATAGCTTTAAAAAAAAAGTTCTTAAGTCCTGGCGGTTGAATTGTAAAGCCTAATGGCATTGGGGAGTATTGACCTCTTCATCCTGTCTGAGGAGCATTGCATCGATACTAACCTGTCGCTGAAACTGCTTCTCTGTCTCTGGATCGTGCTATGTAGAGGATGTTCTTGTTTCATTCTTGTTTACATTATTCCGTTCCATGTCCTGGTGCCACTTTAGGGCGGAGACTTGTATTTTCATTTGCTGGATGAGTTGTGATGCGCCACGACTTGGCGCATGACTTTCCATGAAGGAATACGACGGGCAATAATTTCCAGCCTGAGCGGTAAAGCGACAGCGGCATCTAGGCACACTCCGGGGAATTGGAGTGCAGAAACCTGGATATCTGCCGCTGATCAGTCGGGAAAATGACAGTGCAGCTCTTCCCTGGTTGTAAAGTGCAGGACACGTAAATCATTCTTGTTTTACATTATTCCCTTTTATCTCCAGATGCCAAATTAGGGCTGAGACTTGTATTTTCCTTTGAGTTCATGGTCCACTCACTGTGCTCCATTTCCTCAGCCAGTTCACGTGCACATTCACTTACTTTTGGCATTCTATGTCCACCAGACTATATATCTTCAATGCAGTTAAAACTCGGACACCGAATGAGAGATTGTGCGCTATCGACCCGCTGGCTCAAGGATTATGAAATTCAGTCGCACACGGTAAATGCCCATCAAGTGACAACGGAATGGTAAAATGACATCATTCCCACGTCATAGTGTCTCCATTTGTGAACACTCATCCAGTAAGATTGAGGAAAGAAGCATTTCCATCTCCATAACAGCTTTCTATTGTCCATCTCCTTGTGAAATCGTCTCCATCAACCTGGCAATATCTGACAGAGCAGCTGATGAACAGTTAGACAGGCAAATAGACAAGCAGGCAGGCAGAGGACAGGCAGACCGACAGTCTAATAGATAAATAGATAGGCAGATAGACAGATAGATAGATAGATAAATAGATAGACAGATAGACAGACAGTCTGCAAACAGTAAACAAGAACAAGTCCAGACGAAGAAAGAAGTCGTTGTTCTTGACATGTGCTCGCAGGAATTGAAGTTCCTGCTCCAGGCTGGCCTAATTAAAGCAAATAAAAGTGGACGCAATGAGCTATTTACTTTTTCTCTTTTGCTGATGATCTGCGAGACCTAAGCCCATGTTCAAGGTCCAAGACTGAAATATAGACTCGGAGAACTCGTCCAGTGGAACAGACTCCGGATAAAGAGAAACTAGTTAACACTCAACTCCGGGACTGCGTCAAAAGTTTAAATGTTTTATTCCCCATCATAGAGATTGTGGGGAGGTGAATGATAAATTAGAACATGGAGCCCTTTACTCAGTCTCTGTTGTGCGCGAAATACTGGCAGTTCTTTTTTATCGTACCCGGGCGAGAAAGGAACATCTCCATAGGAACAATGAGAGGGCAGTTCAGCAGATGTTTAAAAAAAAAATCACAGTTCATTGGCGATCGTAGCAAGCTGTCCGGTTGGAAGATGAGATGCCGTCCCTCTCATTTATGCTCTGCCTCACGTTGTCAGTGGAGAAGGCCGCAGGCAGAGGAATAGTCCGCATGCCAGTGGAATAAGAATTAAACTGTGATGAAACAAGAAGATCCGGATTAAGCACGTGGACCGTGCGCAAATATTCGGCACTCCGAGCACCCAAACTCACTTCTCTTGTTGTATTATTCTCTCTCTGGTGTGATGGAGAGATAATTGTGGACGCTGAAGTTTCTGTAGCCTCGGTATGCAACTAGGCAGTTCTGCACCTAAATCTCTCCGCCAATTACTTACATGAAAATGAAACAAAGAAAGCCAACACCTTACGCGAACTTACGTTAAATCTTCCACTTCCACTCCAACTGTGTCCATTGTATTATCCACTACTGAACACAGGTATGTCGCTAATATCAACCCACATCACTGCCTTCAGTGAATTCTGACCGTCCATTTCCTTGTCCGTCCCTGCATCAGCACTCTCCAGATCCTCTCACTCTTTGTGAATATTCCAGCCCTACTCATCCGTGGAACCGACTCAATAAGCACATCAATATTGACCGCTGTTTGCCCGTCGAGGATTATCTGACAAGCGGATCAATTCCATACCATAATTGACGACCCAGTCGACTCTGTGCCTTCCTGCACAAGGCATCTGAGTTATATTGGAAGTCTGATGTGTACAGGGTGAACAGGACCGGAGAGAGTACGGTTCCCTGCGGCGCTCCTGTGCTGCTGACCACCGTGTCAGACCTACAGTCTCCCAACCGCACATACTGAGGTCTATCTGTCAAGTAGTCCACTATCCAATCCACCATGTGAGAGTCTACTCCCATCTCCGTTAGTTTGTGCCTTAAGATCTTCTGCTGGATGGTGTTAAAGGCACTAGAGAGTCAAGGAATGTAATCCTCACAGCACAACTGACCCCATCTAGGTGAGAGAGTGATTTGTGCAGCAAATACGTGATAGCATCCTCCACTCCCACCTTCTCCTTATACGCAAACTGAAGAGGATCCCGGGTGTGCCTGGTTTGTGGCCTCAGATTCTGTATTATCAGCCGCTCCATGGTCTTCATCACATGCGACGTCAAGGCAACAGGTCTGAAGCCATTCAACTCCTTTGGTTGTGGTTTCTTCGGTACCGGGACAATACAGGATGTATGCGTGGAGCCAAAAAGAAACTATCGAGGAGTTCCTAAGTGGATGTTTGCACCTGTGCTCACTCGTAAAGAGGACACGGAATCTGTAGCAGTGAGGCCATGGACGTTATACGCGTCACGGATGAGGAGGCGCTTAGACGAATTAAGGCAGATAAATCCCGAATGACTGACAGGTTGACCCCCTCGGATCCTGAAGGAGGCTTGTACGGAAATTGTAGGGACGTAGCCGATAAGTTCAAATTATGTTCATCGACAGGAGTCCTATCAGAGGATTTGTACTCTGTTTTGTTAATTTTGTTCACTTTTTTAAAGAAAAGCTCCAAATTTAAACTAGAAAGTTATAGGCCAGTGCGCCTCGTATCAGTAGTAGAAGGCGCTGGAATGACCAAAATAACTAGCATTTGAACAAAAAGGTCTGATCAGGGATTTCGGGTGTTCTAGACAATTCTATGGATTTTTTTGGAGAATGTGCGAGGAATGTTACCAGGAAAATTGATAAAGGCAAGACATTGGATATTTTCTACCGCATGGATTGGTGGTGATATCCGTTGTTTTTGTCATCTATATCAGTGATATGGATGATAATTTGATTAACCGGATCGGCAAATTTGCGAATGACAGCAAGGTTTTGGATGCAGTTGACAGCGAGGAGGACTATCAGAGCTTGCAGGGGGATCTGCATCAGGTGGGAAAATGGGCTGAAAACGGCAGATGGAATTTAATGCAGGCCAGCGAGTTGTTGCTTTTCGGTATGATCAACCAGGATTGGTCTGACACAGTGCACGGTAGGGCACTAAGAACTGCGGTAGGACAACGGCGGCTGGGAATACAGGTCCACAATTCATTGAAAGTGGGGGCGTACCTCGACAAGGTAGTAAGGAAATCTTTGGCACATTGTTCTTCATAAGTTAAAGTATTCAGTACAGGAGATTGCGTGAGTTAAGAAGGTTATGAGGTCTAATTTGGAGTATTATGAGCAGTTTACGTCACCTATCCACAGGAAAAATGTAAATAAGTTTGACAGAGTACAAAGACAATTTACAAGTATGTTACTGTGATTGGAAGATCCGAGTTATAAGTGAAGATTGAAAAGGTTACGACTTTGCTCATGACACGCAGAAGATCTGGGAGAGATTTAATAGATGTCTACACATTCATGAGGGTATTGATAGGTTACATGGGGTAGAGGGATGGGGAGAGTAAGGTTTAGGTCAGGCGATAGAGGGAACTGAGAGTCCCGTTTTTAATCAGCATACTACTACTCCGCACCCCACTCTGATAGTTCATTTTCAATCAGCCCATCATCACTCCCCCTTGGTAAAACATCTGGCCATTTGGAATAGCCGAATTTTAAGTGAAACAAATTCTACAAGTATTTCCGGCAGGGTGTGAATCAACAATCACTGCTTGTGAAACGAAACCCGCTGTTAACCGTGGGCGAGGGGATTTCTTGTGACAACAGTTCTCCAGATGGAAATACAATAATCTCTCAATGATGGAGTTTATCAATGTTAATAAACTCCTCTGAATCGAGAGGTGCTGAGAAAATCATTGACCATTTATTTTTTTTCCAAATTGAGTTGGAATATGTAGTCGAACGTGTCTGCATTAATTTCAACAGAAATGCTGCTCCCTGTACCTGGACAGGCGACAGACGTTTGAGCTGAAACTATACCTACGCCGGGCAGTCCTATTTACACACGGGGCGGAGCTCAGATCCTCCCAGAACCCGGACTGGATCAAATTCGCAGCCTGGGACTCGCTGAGTTAAACAGAGAAACTCCGCCCCACTGGTTACGATGAAAGAAAAAGGAGAGAGCTACACGGAAATCCGGACAGAAAGGTTAACGCAGGCTGTTTGTTTCCCTCTTTAGGGTTGCTACATTGATCCCACTCCCGCCTCCTCCCGCTGTCAGACCCGTCCTGAGCCGGTGAGAGTTAGTGTGACCCCGACTGCGGCAGTCCCGCTCTTCCACGGCTCACCCGGCCCTGTCCATCTGTAATGAGCGACGGACACATCACAGCCGAGTGGCCTCGGGAGCAGCAGCTCAGACTCAACTCTCCGTACAGGGTGAGCACATCGGTGCAGGACCATTGTCGGTCACCCGAATAGTCAGACTGTGATTTCCCGGGACCACACTGAACGCCGTCCGGTTAAACATCAGAGGTAAATGTTGTCTATGATTCTGCACAACGATTCAGCGTTTACAGCGAGGCTCGGCTTTGATCGGAATCGGGAGTGAATTTAGTGGGAGAAGGGAGTCCTGACATGTTCATGTTAACGAGACAATCATTGTCCAAATGGATTAAGAGAAACGATGCCGTTGCCTTCAACTAGAAATACTCTCCAGGGTGGTTTCTAATGAGTGGGAACTGAAGGCATCTTTCACCCCGGTAGTGACACGTGAAATCCCATGGGGTAGTGACCTATCACTGGTCTCTCTCTCCCTCATTAAAACACAACTACTTAAAATAACAGGACGAGATCCCAGTTATATTACAGAATGTCGCTTTTGGTAATGCCTCGGTTCGATTTATTTGAAGGAAGCCTAAGAATTATTTCATCACATCTCCAGATGAAGCGAATCTGAGATTAAACGCAAAATGCTGGAAACTCGTAGCAAAGTAACTGATAACGTTGTGGGATCGCGTCCACACGTGATGTTCTGTGCAGCACGTCATTGGGACTATCTCTTCCTGTAGCAGAAAGGGTTAAACTTCCTTCAGATTTGAAGGGCAGTGTTTTGTCCAACCGGTTGGATTTAGTTTCTGCAGAGCGGCCGCTCCCTGTTCTGAGGAATGTGTACGAGCAGGCAAATACTTGCACGCAGACACTGGGCTCCGAGTCTCACAGAACAAGCCGCACCTTCCCAATCAGTCGATCATTTGGCCGTTTGCCTTTTCCATTCCAGTCCTAATGAAGGGACTCGGTCCGTGACGTCGACTATTTACACCCATCCATAGATTCTGCCTGACCTGCTGAGTTCCTCCAGTATTGTGTGTTGCCATGGTTACGAGAGATCCGTGTGGGGCAGTGGGCGGGGTTATTTGTCAGAAACGACACACGGTATCCACACTCACAGAATATTCTTGGGGAATTACGGTGAGAATAATTCAGCTTCTGATATTTATTTCGGATCTTTATTTCCAATTAGCCAGTCCTCTGTGCATTGGATCAGCGGTCAAGGAGATATTTTAAGCCACTTTTGTCTGTGGTGCTTTTTGTCTTCCGACTGTTACCTATCTGCACAATTTACATTTTCCACAAGTTAAGTAAAGATTAAGAACAGCTGTAGAACAATGATCGCCTGTTTCAAAGCAAAGATACGAGATCCGTCCAGCAAAACACCTGCTTCGTTTTCAGAATGTCTTATTTCAGACGAATATATGGATTGTTCCTGTGCCGATTGGGAGAGGTCTGAACTCTTCTCCGCAATGACCAGTGGGAGCAAAGTCTTTGACACAGTTTACGGCCGATATTGTTGATAAGCAGCGGGTTTGAAGTGTTTCAGGGATGGACAGTGGGGGGGGGGGGGGGGAGAATGCGTAATGACATTTTAGATCAGATATGACATGGCTTCATGATCTGCAGCAGCACATTCGAGCGGCCGTGTGGTCCAGTTATACGTATTGGTATGTTGACACGAGAAGCTCCGACAATTTATTCCGTGCAATTAACTATAATGACAGCATGTGAAGAGGGATATGATTTTATTATAGGGTTGAACTGGAAACAAATATAAATCGATTATTTTTTTAATTTCCAGTTTTGTGCGTTGATTATTTCCCCCTGCTGATAAATAATCAGCACACAAAGCTGGAATTTAAATAATTTAATTTATTAAATTATAAATTTAATTTATAATTAAGGTGCGGGGCTCACACTGAGACGATTTGGGGAACCTTGTGTGCCCGTCATCTGCCAGACAACCGTCGTCAGGAGACGTGCGAGTTATTTAGCTCCATTGGTGCCGAAAAGTGTCAATCTCTGCCTCATCTCACACTGAACTCTCCGCGCAGGTTAAGCACCCTCGTCCAGATCCACTGCCGCCCACCCGGGAAGTTAGGGTGAGGTTACCCGTGACCGCACCGAACGCCATCCTGTTACAGCATCAGAGGTAAGTGGTGTCTCCTATATAAGGGTATAGGTTTTATCTGTTTCCCCGCAGGGCAAAGGGTTGAGTGAAATATGAAAGCGACTTTGATCATACCCAAACGGGAGTGAGTTGTTGGGTAAATTGGAGTTTGCGCGGATAGGGAGCAGCTGACACACAGAACCAAGTCCCACAGAACCACAACCCACTTCTCCCTAATCAATCAAACATCTGGCCCTTCCCCCTTCCTTTCCAGTACTGATGGAGTACTGATAAAGCTGTTCACCCTCTCAGCCCCAGATCCACTGATGTCAAAGGGGGTCAGCCTGTCTCCATTCCGCCTGTAGTTCACAATGGGCTCCTTAGTTTTGTGACAATGAGGGAGAGGTTGTTTTTGTTGACAAAAGACAGATGTTGTTCAGACGTCAGGGCATGGAATTATGATATTGTAGCCATTACTGGAATTTGGTTTCACCCAACAGTCTGAGGGATCTAGAGGAACCTATTTATAGAGAGATCGCAGACTATGCCAAGAAACAATTTTTCATTTAGTAAGTGAATTTAACTTTCCATATATTGACTGGGACTCCCATACTGTAAAAGGACTAGATGGGGTAGAGGCGTCAAATCTTCCTTTAATCAGTACGTAGAATTCTCGACGTAGAGGTTAGGAAATGATACAGGGCTAGAGACATATATTAGTGTATGGGGACACTTTGTGTCTAGTGATCATAATGCCATGAGATTCCAAGTAAATACGGAAAGACAGAGGCCTGGACCTCTCTTGAAATTCCAAATTGCAGAAAGCTCAATTTTAAGGATTTGACAAGTGTGGGTTGGGACAGAATGATTTTTGGCAAAGGAGTACTTGGTAAGTGGGAGGCCTTCAGAAGTGAAATATTGAGGATGTCTAGTTTGTATCTGCTTGCCTAAATAAAAGTTGAAAGGGAACTGGTTCAGGGTACCTTGGTTTTCAAGAAATACTGAGGCCCCGGATATTTTGTTCCTCTAAATGCCACAGACTGTTGGGTGCAGCCAAGAGTCATTAATGACTACATCATGGCATCATGACAACATGACTACATCATTCCACGCCGTGAGCTCAGTTGTCATTTTCTAGTGGTCTTCTGTTGGTTTCTAAAAGCTTCCCAATGGGTTTTGCTCGTTTGTTTGCCCTTTCTTTGGCTTTTCTGTTGGATTTGGCTTCTCATTTCAGCCATGGTTGTGTCCTCCTGCCTTTCCAATGCTTCCACTTCTTTGGGATGTATCTACCACGCACCTCCTAAGTTGCTCCCAGAAACTCCAGCCATTGCTGCTCTGTCGTCACTCCTACCAGATTCCCCTTCCAGTCAGGTTTGGCCAGCTTCTCTGTCACAGAAACATGGAGAAGGTCAGAACAGAAACATGCCCACTCTGGACGATCAGAATGGTAATCAATACGGGAGACAAAATAGATGGGGGAGGTTTTAAATAGTAGTTTTGCATCCGTATTGACTCAGGAGATGGACACAGAGTCTATAGAAGTGAGGCAAGGCAGCATCAACTTCAGGGACCCTGTACAGATTACAGAGGTGGAGGTGTTTTCTGTCTGAAGGAAAATTAGCGTGGATCAATCCCCAGGGCCTGACAAGCTGTTCCCCAGGACCCTGCATAAGATAAGTGCAGAAATTGTCGAGGCCTAAGCACAGATATCTAAACCATACTTAGTGACAGGTGAGGTACTGGAGGATTGGAGGACAGCGAATGTTCTTCCTCTGTTCAAGAAAGGTTCTAAAAATAAACGAGGAAATTGACATCAGTAGTGGGAAACTTATTGGAACATTTGCGCAGAAACAGAATATATAAGTATTTGGATCTACGTGGATAGATGGCATGGGTTTGTGCATGGTAGGTCATGTCTAACCAATCTTCTCTCTAGTCTCTCGAGGAAGTTATCAGGAAAGTGGGTGAAGGCAAGGCAGTGGATATTGTCTACATCATATATGTCAAACTCAAGGCCCGCGGGCCAAATCCGGTCCGCGGTGGAATTATCTTTGGCCCGCGAGGTAATATCTAATTACTATTAAAGCTGGCCCCAGTAATCGAAGCGCCTATAGCGTATGATATGGCTAATGCTGAGTTTATTCAGGTACCAGGTTTTCAGGGTTTTTAGTGTTTATTCGGCAGTCTTGCTCGGCAGTCTTCTTCATAAGAAACGGAATTTGTAAAGTGAAACACTTTGTAGTTATAGCAGAGACTGAGACACATGAGAGCAGGCTGAAAAAACGGAGGCAACGAAAGCTGCGTTCACACGCGTCCGACTGATCCGGCACGCATGAAGCTGCATTTTGCTCAATGAGTTTGACACCCCTGGTCTACATGAACTTTAGCAAGGCAATTGACAAAGTCTCATATGGGAGGTTGGTCAAGAAGATTCAGTCACTCAGCATTCAAGATGAGACAGTAAATTGGATGAGACCCTGTCTCTGGCAGATTTCAGAGTTTGGTAGCAGATGATTGCCTCTCTGACTGGGGGCATGTGACTAGTGGTGAGCCACAGGGATCAGTGCTGGATCTGTTGTTGTTTGTCATCTATATCAGTAATCCGGGTAATAACATGGATCGCCCTATCAGCTAATTTGTGGATGAAAACAAGACTGCGGGTTTAGCAGACTGATAGAAGACTATCATGGCTTGCAGTGCGAACCGGACCAGGTGGAGAAATGGTTTGAGAAATGGAAAATGGAATTTAATGCAGCCAATTTCGAGGTATTACACTTTGGTAGGATCTACCAGGATAGGTCTTACACAGTGACTGATAGGGCACTGAGGAGTATTGTTGAAGAAAGGGATGGGGCAATAGGTCTATAATTCACTGAAAGATGTGTCACAGTTGGATAGGGACAAAAAGAAATAATTTGGCACATAGGCCTTTATAAACCGAAGTACTGAGTACAGGAGATGGATGTGATGTTGACGTTGTACAAGACAATGATGATGCCTTATTTGGAGTATTGTGTGTAGCTTTGGTCACCATCCCCAGGAAAGATTTTAAAATAGTTGAAAGAGTTCCGAGAAAATTAGCAAGGATGTTGCCAGGTCAGGAGGTCTTGGGTTATAAGGAGAGTTTGAACTGGACTTTATTCCTTGGAACGCAGAAGACTGAGGGGTGATTTGATGGAAGTGTACCAAAATTATGAGGGCATAGATAGTGTAAATTCAAGCTGACTTTTTCTACTGAGATTGGGTGGGACCACAACCAAACATCATGGGTTAGGAGTGAAAGGTGAAACATTAAGGTCAACATGAGGCGAAACGTCATCACGTCATCGTGGGGGTGTGGAATGAGCAGCCAGCTCAAGCTGTGCATGCGAGATCGATTTCGGCATGTTAGAGGTTTGTACAGGTACCTGGATGGTAGCGATATGGGAGTGGGCAGATGGCCAATGAGCCTGTTTCCATCTTGTACTTTCTATGACTGTTACAAGAACCTGAAATAATACTAATATTCATTCTAAATCCTTTGAACAGCTGTGTGGATCAACTGTTCATCTCAGCAGGATATATTTACATGGCTTTAAAAATGTGGCACTTTAAATAGACAATACATGAAAGAAAGTCAACATAGGTTACTTGTCTGAGATTGTTTCAGTTGCTCTGGGGCCAGGCACCAATGCAGCTCAGTGGAAACAGGGAATAATACCAATTCGAGAGTCAGACTGAGCCAAGTCACAGATTGGAGACAGCAGAAACATAGAAAAAAATCCAACAGCACAATACAGGCCCTTCGGCCCACAAAGCTGTGCCGAACATGTTATTACCTGAGAAATTACCCAGGGGTAGCCATAGTCCTCTAATTTTCTGAGCTCCATATACCTGCCCAGGATCCTCTTAAAGACCCAATTGTATCCGCCTCCACCACCGTCGCCGGAAACCCATTCCACACACGGACCACTCTCTGTGTAAAAATCTTACGCCTGATAACTCACCGGCACAGATTCTTATAGAGGCAGGAGGAGCATCAGAGAATTTCATGGACATTCCATTTCCCAGCACTGTGCCCAGTTAGAAGGTCATTTCTCTCTCCAACTTGGGTTGACCTTCACTGTAACAGTGTGATGTCAGATCACACCTCGGCGACCAAAGTGATCTCATCTTAAATGTTGTCCTTCACCCACTGATTAATTTTACTTTTTTTTTCAGGTTAAACACGACAAGAAATTTGTCTACGGGAATCTCGAACACAACACGCCAGTCTCGCTGTGTCTGCCCAGATATTTAAAAAGTGGAACGGGGTATTCGTAAAATCATCCTTCCTGCTCATTTCCCGATCCTACCTGTTTCGACTGGGAAGGGACTCGCTCGGTCATTTGACCTACTGGCATACCCGTCATTTTACACCGGGAAGCGGCCGTTCATCTGCTCAGACTGTGGGAAGGGATTCACTCGGTCATCCCAATTGCGGACACACCAGTCGGTTTACACTAAGGAGAGGCCGGTCACCTGCTGAATTTGTGGGGAAGGTCATCTGAAGTAATGGCACATCAGCGAGTTCACACTGGAGAGGGGCCATTCACCTGCTCAGACTGTGGGAAGGGATTCACTCAGTCATCTCACCTTCTGAAACACCAGTCAGTTCACACTGCGGAGGGGCAATTCACCTGCTCAGACTGTGGGAAAGGATTCACTAAATCATCTCACCTACTGAAACACCAGTCAGTCCACACTGGGGAGAAGCCGTTCACCTGCTCAGACTGTGGGAAGGGATTCACTAAATCATCTCACCTACTGAAACACCAGTCAGTTCACACTGGGGAGAAGCCGTTCACCTGCTCAGACTGTGGGAAGGGATACACTCGGTCCTTTCAGCTGAAGGCACATCGGAGACTTCACACTGGGGAGAGACCATACATCTGTTTTTTGTGTGGGAAGGGGTTCACTCAGTTATCTAACCTAAAAGCACACGAGTCAGTTCACGCTGGGGAGCGGCCCTTCATCTGCTCAGACTGTGGGAAGCGATTCACTCGATCATCTCATCTGAAGGTTCATCAGAGTGTTCACACTGGGGAGAGGCCGTTCACCTGCTCAGACTGTGGGAAGGGATTCACTCATTCATCCTACCTGAGGAGACACCGGGTAGTTCACTCTGGGGAGAGGCGATTCTCCTGCTCCGACTGTGGGAAGGGATTCAATCGATCATACGACCTACAGAAGCACCAACAAGTTCACACTGGGGAGAGGCCGTTCACCTGCTCAGTCTGTGAGAAGGGATTCACGCGGCCATTCGACCTACAAAGACACCAGCGAGTTCACACTGGGGAGAGGCCGTTCACCTGCTCAGTCTGCGGGAAAGGATTCACTTTCGCATCTCACCTACAGACACACCAGTCAGTTCACTCCGGGGAAAGGCCATTCAGCTGCTCAGTCTGTGGGAAGACATTCACTCAGTCATCCAACCTACAGAGACACCAGCGAGTTCACAGTGGGGAGCGGCCGTTCACCTGCTCAGACTGTGGGAAGGGATTCGCGCGGTCATCTAATCTACTGAGACACCAGCGAGTTCACACTGGGTAGAGGCCGATCATCTGCTCAGACTTTCGGGAGAGATTCTCTCAGCCATCTCCACCAAATGTGCATCATTGAGTTTCCACTGGGGAGAGGCCGTTCATCCGTTGTGAATGTGGGAAGGAATTCACTCAGTAATCTAACCTTGTGACAAGTGGAGTTTAATATTCTGGATCTGAGACAAATAAATTAGTTATATTTTAAACTCTGTCTCTGGTACTTAGTGAATTTATAACACGCCTAGTGCAGAGTAGAGAGTCAACTCAGGCTAGCTGGATCCTGCCAGTGATTCTGTTCCAGGACAGTCCTTTAAATCCTCCCCTGTTGTTCCCCTTTCGCTCTCCCTGTGGGATGGGTTCCAGTCACCACTCTGTGGGTGAAGAGGCTTCCCTTGAATTCCCTGCTGACTGAAGAGGACGAGCTGACTGCAGTTCTGTCTGAAATGTTCTTCACCCCTCTCATCTCTGGACTGAGGAAGAATGACTTTGGTAGTTAACCTCCTTATTCACGACTGATTTCCACATTATGTGTCATTTTCCCTGCTTCTAAAAGTTGTTGAAAACACCCCTGTCCTTTAAAGACTGAAAGCAGAATGGAAAACCATCTGTTGGATGTTCAACGAAGCAGGGTCAGAAACCCGAGGGGTGTCTGCACAGGGCAGAGTTTGGGGCTCTGGATTATGAACGTATGATGATGAGAAGGGAAGCAGCAGCGGGGCGTGGCAACGAATGACAGAGTAACAACACTTGGAAGCTGATTGACAGAGAAAATCTTTTGTTTGTCTGACTGATGACACAACAATACCTGTGGTGAGGTGCTCCACTGGTTGTGGAACATGTTTGTGTGCTGGGATTGGTTTTATCTATTAAGGTTGTTGTTCCTGCTTGTTTATCTTGTAGTATTATATCCGGATGGTTATTATGGATTGTCCTATCTGAAACAATGTATTGATTATCATATAATTTGTAAGATTTTGTCTCTAAAATTGGATAAGGCTTGAATTTATGGTGCCTTTAAGAAGTGATAGAGGGCATTCATGAGTTTGTATTTTAAAGATTTTGGTGAATGATATTTGCCACTTGATTGTACTTTTGTAAGTAATCAGATTGAGTTAAACTGCTGCAGGAGCCTGGAATGTCTTCGATTGTCTCTGGTTTCTCTTGGCATTTTCTGCACTTACTGCTTTGTTTGTTTGTTGGTAGAATCTGCGGGTAGAATGAAGGGATAGCAAATGTAAAAACAAACTCCTTGATGGGAATTGTACAGAGACCTCCAAACAGTAGTAAGTATGTGGTCCACAGATTACAATGGGAGATAGAAAATGCATACCAAAAGGGCAATATTACAAGATCACAAGACAAAGGAGCAGAAGTAAGTGAGTCTGCTCCGCCACTCCACTATATATTAATAAGAGGGTTAAAAATGAAACCAAGGCAAATTCATGTTTGATAGAGCTATTTCGAAGAAAGAAAAGTATAATTCAGATAATGGTAGTAGAATAATTCCAAGCGTGTACATTAAAACACAATGGGACAAGGAATGAGGAATAATTATATCTGAGGAAGAATGGACAATATTATGGAGTTATCAATGGAGGTATACCAGTTCACAGAAATGGACGGAGTTTGGATGGAAAACCTTGATAAGATATTTTATTACACCCTCTCAGAAATCCCATTATGATAGTTAACTTCCTGTTTGCTGGAGAAATTGTGGAAATGAAAATGCAAACCATTATCATATTTTCTGGGATTGCCCTGTTGTCAAAGACTACAGGAGTGGGATACACAATGCCCTGAAAGACGTTGTAAATGTGAAATACCTTTAGAAAGTAAGACCATATATTTTGGGTATATACCTCAAGAATGCTAACAAAGAGATAAATATTTAATGAATTTTCTGCTGGTTGCTGTTAAAAAGATTTTTTTTTACCAAGAAGTTGTTATCACAGGACAGCCCAACCTTAAACGCATGAATGAAAATTACAATGGACATTTACAAAATGGAGAAGATAACAACATCTGTTAATCATAAGTTGGAACAATTTAATTCATACAGGGGAAAAATGTTTTAACTACATAACACCTCATAGACCTGATTTTATTCTCACAAATGAATGAAAATATTGTAAAAAAAAAAGATCACTGCCTACTTGTACATAGTTTTCTCCTTTCGCTTGTTCTTTCTTTCCTCTCTTTTCTATAAGTGTATAACTCAGATGAAAATTATGTGGAGATTTGTGGCAAAATATATATGTACAGTACCTGAAATACATCTTATGGAAATGTTTGTTGATGATGAACTTCATTAAAAAAATAAATTACAATAAGAAGTCCCGATGAAGGGTATTGGCCCGAAATGTTGATTTCCATCCATATATGCTGCCTGACATGCTAGGCTCCTTCAGCACTTTGTGTGTAGTTCTCTAGATTTCTAGCATCTGCAGGTCCTCTTGTTTCCCAGATACTTATATATTTCTTGAGAGAACAAGCTGGTAGTGGGTTTTGTGGCTCTGTTGGTAAAATATTAAATAAAATAATTAGAAAGAGGTGGCATAGAGTTTGAACGTGTAGAATCTGTGGGTAGAATGAAGGAATAGCAAATGTAAAAAATAACTCCTTGATAGGAATTGTATAGAGATTTCCAAACAGTAGTAAGTGTGTGGTCCACAAATTACAATGAGAGATAGAAAATGCGTGCCAAAAGGGCAATGTTACAATAGTCATGGGGGATTGTCATGCAGGTGATTAGGAAAATTAGGATGTTGTTGGTCTCAAGAGGAGAATTTCCTAGAATGCCTACAAGATTTTTTTTTAGAGCAGCTTGTGATTGAGCTCACTTTGGGATCAGCTATTCTGGATTGGGTGATGTAACGAACCGGAATTAATTAGGTTACTTAATTTCAAAGAGCCCTTAGGGACAAGTGATCGTAATACGATTAAATTCACCCTGACATTAGAGAAGGAGAAACAAAACTCTGATGCGGAATAATTAGAGAGGCTTGAGAGAAAAATTGGTCAAAATTGATTTGAAAAGAACACGGGCAGGGATGAAAACAGAGCAGCAATGGCTGGAATTTCTGGAAGCAATTCGGAAGGCACAGGATATATACATCACAACGAGGAGGTAGTATTCCAAAGGGAAGGTGACAAAATCGTGGCTGATAAGAGAAACCAAAGAAAACGTAAAAAACAAGGAGAGGGCATAGAGCAAAAATTACTAGGAAGTTAGAGAATTGGGAAGCTTTTAAAAACAAACAGAATGCAACTAAAATAATTAAGAAAGATAAGATGGAATACATCGGTGTGCCAGCTAGTAATATTAAAGAAGATACCAAAGTTTTCTTCAGCTACATATAGTGCAAAAGAGAGGCGGAAGTGGTCGGGACAACACGGGGCTGCAGAAGATGGAAATTAACTCCTTAGAAGATTAGCAAAGAGGTTAGAGAATATTTGTTATAGAGAGTGCAATGAAGATTCATCAGACTGATCCCTGCAGTGGTGCGGTCATCATATGAAGAAATATCAAATATGATAACCCTTTCATTTAGAGAATAGAGAAGTGAGAGGAGAACACATTGAAATGCACAACATCCTTACTGGTTGAACCAGGGATGCCAGTCTCTGAAAAAGGGGGTGGACTGAAAGATGATGCTGGACAGGTAATAATGGGGTTGGGGTGCAAAGTGATGGCAGATGAACTGAGTAAGTATTGTACATCAATCTTATCTCTCGAAGGCACCAGCAGGAATATGGAAGTCCCAGATGTCAGTGCTCAGAATGTGTAAAGTTACGTTACACGGGAGAAGATTCTTGGGAAACAGAGATGGTCTGAAGGTAAATAGGTCACCTGGACCAGATGGTGTACACCCCAGAGATCTGAAAGAGGTGACTGCAGAGATGTGGAGGCATTAGCAATGATTCTTTCAAGAATCGTTAAGGAAATAAAATCCTAAGAAGTTTTTTCCTTCACTACTCCCCCTCTCGCAGTTTTACCTATCACCGACCACTTCTTCCACCCCTTCACCCTCACACTTTTTCCACCCCTCTCATCCTCACACTTCACTACTCCCCCTCCCGCAGTTTCACCTGTCACCGACCACTTCTTCCACCCCTTCACCCTCACACTTCTTCCACCCCTCTCATCCTCACACCTCAGTACTCCCCCTCTCGCGGTTTCACCTGTCACCGACCACTTCTTCCATCCCTTCACCCTCACACTTCTTCCTCTGACGTCTCATCTTTTTTTCCCCCCAGTCCTGATGAAGGGTCTCTGCCCGAAACGTCGACTGTTTACTATTTCCCATATACGCTGCCTGGACTCCTAGGTTCCTTCGGCATTTTGTGTTTGTGTTGCTTGGATTTCCAGCATCCACAGATTTTCTCCTGTTTTGGATAAAACCGAAAGCGGGGTCATATAATACAGCAAGAAAACAGTGGGAAGTTAGAGGATTGGAAAGCTTTTACATAACCAACAGGAGACAACAAAAAACACACACAAGAGAGACAAGATGATAAATTAAGGTAAGTGAGCCAATAATATCATGTATCAAAAGTTGTTCAGATATATAAAGAGTAAAAGAGATGCAAGAGTTGATATTGTACCGCTGGAAGATGATGCTGGCGAGTTAGTAATAGAGCAAAGAAATAGCGGCCGAATGTAACAAGTATTTTGTGTCAATCTTCACTGTGTAAGACACCTGCAGTATAAGACAATAAGACATAGGAGCAGAATTAGGCCATTCAGCCCATCAAGTCTGCTCCGCCGTTCTATCATGGCTGATCCCGGTTTTCACTCAACCCCATGCACCTGCCTCGTCGGCATATCCTGTAATGCCCTGACTGATCAGCAAACTTTTAGCTTCTGCATAAAATGTACCCACAGACTTGTCCCGCACCGCCGTCTGTGTCAGAGAATTCCACAGATTCACTGCTCTCTGACTAAATAAAATCCTCCTTAACTACTCTAAAAGGTTGCTCCTCAGTTTTGAGGTTGTGCCGTCCGTTATGGCTACCCTCACCATACGAAAATTCCTTTCCTCATCCACGCTATCCAGACCTTTCCACATTCGGTGGGTTTCAGTGAGATTTAACACCCACGACCCACATTTATTAAACATAAGTCAGTGCAGGAGTACAGGCCCAAGGCTGGAAACGCTCCTCATGCCTTAACCCCTTCATTCCCGGAATCATGTTCTTGAACATCCTCTGGACTCTTTCCTACGACAACACACCTTTTCTGAGATATGGGTCCCAAATATTCTAAGTGCGGCTTAAGTAGTGTCTTATAAACACCAGTATTATCTCCTTGCTTAGATATTCTACATCACTTTAAATAAATGCCAGCATTGCATTTGCCTTCTTTACCATAGGCTCAACCTATAAATTTCCTTCTGTATTTCCGCTTTTGAAGTTTCTCCCAATCGGATGCACCATTGTTCCTTTTCCCAAAATGCATTATCGTACATTTCGAAATATTGCATTACATCAGTCACTTTTTGCCCGTTTTTCAAATTTGTCTGTGTCCTGCTGCAATCGCATTGCTTCCTCAACATTACCAACGCCTCCACCAATCTTTGTATCATCCGCAAACCTTGCCACAAAGCCATCGGTTCCATTATCCAAATCACTGACAAACAATGTGAAAAGTAGCGAACCGAATACTGACCCCTGAAGACCACAAGTCACTGCTGGCCAACCAGAAAAGACCCCTTTTATTCCCACTCGCTGCCTCTTGGCTGTCAGCCATTCCTCTATCCATGCCAGTATTTATTCTGATTTTTATCCTGTCGAGCAGTCTCATGTGTGACACCTTATCAGATGCCTTCTGAAAATCCAAGTAAATGATATCCGCTGCCTCTCGTTTGTCCATCCTGCTTATGACTTCCTCGAAGATCTGTAACAGATTTGTCAGGCAAGATTTCCGTATGCATAAACTATGAGGTTAAGCTAACTGGACTATAATTTGCTTTCTTTTGCCTTCCTCCCTCCTCAAAGAGTAAAATGACTTTTGCATTCTTCTGGTCCTCCGGGACCATGCCAGGATCAAGTGATTCTTGAGAAGTCATGACCACTGCATCTGTTATCTCTTCAGCAACCTCTCTCAAGACTCTGGGATGTAGTCCATTTGGTCCAGGTGACTTATCCATTTAAGAACCTGAGTTTGCCTGACACATTTCCATTTGTAATTGCAATGACACTCTTTCTGGCACACTACTAGTGTGTCTTCCATAGATCTTCAAAGATTATGGGGAGAAGGCAGGAGAATGGGTTTGAGAGAGATAATCAACTGGACAGGAGGGAATGGCTGAGCAGCCTCTGTCTGATATCTCATGCCTCGGTCTGGAGAAGAGGCCAGTGAGGTTGCATTAGGGTTAGGATATTGTTAGGGTATCCACGCCTGGATTATTGTATTCAGTTATAGGAAAGAGGACGCTAAGCTAGAATAAGGGCAGAAAAGATTTATGAGAATGCTGCCGATACTCGAGGGACTGAGTTCTGGAGAGAGGTTGGGCAGGTTGGGATTTCACACCTTGAAGTGCTGGAGATTGAGGCCGACATTATGCAGGTGTTCCAAACTATGAGTGTACAGAAATGGGGAATGTGCACAGTTGAGCGAACTCAGCCTTGTCTCCTTGTAGCGACTGAGGATGAGAGGTGACCTGATAGAGGTGTATAAGATAATGAGAGGCATTGATCGTGTGGATAGTCAGCGGTTTTTTCCAAGGGCTAAAATGGCTGCCACAGTGGGCACAGTTTTAAGGTGTTTGGAAATAGGTACAGAGGAGATGTCGGGGTACGTTTTTACACAGCGAGTGATAAGTGCATGGAATGGGCTCCGGCAGTGTTCGTGCAGGGGGAAACGACAGGGTCTTTTAAGAGACTCCTGGATAGGTGCATGGAGCATAGAAAAATAGAGGGCTATGGGTAACCCCAGTAATTTATAAGGTAGGGACATGCTCAGCACAACTTTGTGGGCTAAAGGGCCTGTATTGTGTTGTAGGTTGTATATGTATTTCTGTTTATTTTTCTTCAGCCCCATTTTTGTAGAATCAACAACCAGAGAGCACCGGTTTTAAGGTGAGGGAGGATTGATTTAATAGGGATCCCAGGGGGAAATTATTAACCCACTCTCCCTTCTGTTTCATTGTTTAACTAACACGATGAGTGCACTCTCAGGTTGGAGGAGCAACACCTCATATTACATCCGGATGGCATGAGCATCGATACCTTTAACTTCTATCTCCACCTTTTCGTTTCATCAACCCACACGCCAGTCTCCTCTATTCTGTCTCCTCACTTCTCTCTTCTCCACTGCGGATCGTCTCCCTCCGGTTCCCCTTTACTTTTTTCCCATTCTCCGCTCTCCTCTCCCATCAGATTCCTCCTTTTCAGTCCTTTGCATTTTCCACCTACCACCTCACAGCGTCTAATTTCATCTCCCACCTCCCCCATCCACTCACCTTCACTCTTATCTGGTTTCACCTATCACCTACCAGCTTGGACTCTTTCCACTCCCCACACCATCTTATTCCGGCTTCTCCCCACCTCCAGTCCTGATGAAGGGTCTCGGCAGGAAATCTCTGTTTTGCTTTATCCCCCTCTATAGAAGCTACCTGACCTCCTGACTTCCTCCAACATTTTGTGTCTGTTACTCTGCATCTCCAACATCTGCAGAATCTCATCGGGACAGAGTGCAGAATGCAGAGACTACATCGGGTCTCAGTAATGTCGAGGAGGCCACACTGGAAAACTGGAAACAGTAGATGACCCCAACAGTCACGATGTTGAAAAGTTGCCTCATATGGAAGGACTGTTTGGGACTCTGACTCGTGGTGAGGAGAGTGGTTAGAGGCAGGTCTGGAACTTCATCGACTTGCACTCCTTCTTACCGCTGTAAACCTCTCCCTTTTGTGGACAACACTGCCACTTGGTGGTGATTTGCCACAATAACAGGACCCCCTGATTTGTGGACTCCATTGTCACCAGGTGGCGCTCTGCCGCAATAACGCTGAGAGACAGAAATGTGACGCTGCAGCCTGCTGAAATGTTTATTCAAGATTCAGGGTTGTTTAATTCCATTTCCAGCAGACACGTGTAAATGATGTCGAAATAATTATTACTCTGGCTCCAATACAGCACAGAAACACAATAGTAACAACATATATCCACAGCTTATATACTGTGCACGGACTGATTGTATGTCCATAAAGTGACGCTCGGCATAGGATGCCTGCATATAAGATGACAGACAGGAAATGATAAAGTCGAGGTGTTTGGTGTTGTGGAAGGGTGGGTTAGAGGGTAGAGATATTTATTAGCTTTACTGCCTGGGAAAAGTAGCTGTCTCAGAGGCTGGTAGTCCTGGTGAGGATCCTGCGCATCTACCCACCAATGAGAGTGAGATGAATAGTCCATGAGTGGGATGGGTGGAGGTAGATTGTGAAAATTAGATTGGTGCTTGATCTCAAGAGAGGGCATTTGGAAAATACTAATGAGATGCTTTTAGAATAGCTTGTAATTGTGCCCTCTTGAGAAATGTTGATTCTGGATTGGGTGTTGTCCAAAGAACCAAATTTGATAAGGGAACTTATGGTAAAGGAACCATGTTGACGCTGTGATCATAACATGTTGCAATTCACCCTGCACTTTGAGAGGGGAAAGGTACAACAAGATGCATCATTATTAGTAGGGTGAGGGGAACTACGGAGGCACGGGAGAGGAGATTACTAAAGTTGATTGAAGGGGACACTAGCAGGGATGATGGCAGAATAGCAATGGCTGGAGTTGCACCACCTGACACCCTCAGGGTTGAAGAGAAACACATCATATTCCAACTGCATAGCTCCAACCTGAAGGCATGAATATCGATTTCTCCTTCTAGTAAAAAAAAACACTGCCTATCGCCTTTCCTTCTACTTTCTCCCGAGTAACGTAACTTTACACATTCTGACCACTGACATCTGGGACTTCCATATTCCTGCCGGGGTCTTCGAGAGATAAGAGTGATGTACAAGACTTATTCAGTTCATCAGCCATCACCTTTCACTCTCACCCCATTACAACATCTCCAGCATCATTTTCCATTGTTTTGATATCTGCTTCTGTCTCTCTTTTACACTATATGTACCTGAAGAAAAAATAGTACCCTCTTTAATATTGCTGGCTAGCTCACCTAAGTATTCCAACTTTTCCTTCTTAATGATTTTAGTTGCATTCTGTTTGCTTTTAAAAGCTTCCCAATCCTCCAACTTCTAGTAATTTTTGTTCTGTGCCCTCTCTTTGTTTTATATGTTGTCTTTGGTTTCTCAGCCACGGTTTTGTCACCTTACCTTTAGCATACCACTTCCTCTCTGTGACTTCTGAATTGCTTCTAGAAATTCCAGCCATTGTTGCTCTGTTTTCATTCCTGCCCGTGTTCTTTTCAAATCAATTTTCACAATTTTTTCTCTCATGCCTCTCTAATTCTCTTTATTCCAGATCTGTCTTTAGTTTCTCCTTCTCTAATGTCAGGGTGAATTTGATCATATTAAGATCACTTGTCCCGAAGGGTTCTTTGAACTCAAGTGACCTAATTAATTCCGGTTCATTACAGCACCCAATCCAGAATAGCTGATCCCCAAGTGGGCTCAACCACGAGCTGCTCTTAAAAAAAGCATCTTGTAGGCATTCTAGGAATTCCTCCTCTTGAGACCAACACCATCCTGATTTTCCTAATCACCTGCATGACAATCCCCCATGACTACTGTAACATTGCCCTTTTGGCACGCATTTTCTATCTCTCATTGTAATTTGTGAACCACATACTTACTACTGTTTTGGGGTCACTATACAATTCCCATCAAGGATTTTTTTGTACATTTGTTGTTCCTGAATTCCAGCCACAGATTCTACACTGCCCAACCCTATGCCACCTCTTATCTAATGATTTTATTTAATATTTTACCAACAGAGCCACACAACCCCACGACCAACTTGTTATTTCACTAAACATATAAATATCTGGGAAACAGGAGAACCTGCAGATGCAAGAAATCAAGAGAAATTCACACTAAGTGCTGGAGAAGCTCAGCAGGTCAGGCAGCATCTATGGATGGGAAACAACATTTCCGGCCGTGACCCTTCTTTGGGTCTCGTGATAACCTCGTATCTGAAAAATCAACAAGCAAAAACAACAGAAAGTAGTGGAATATTGGGAAAACCTTTGACAAAATTTATTTCAAGGTTTTAAAAAAACTGCGGAACAGAGCTCAATAGTTAACAAATACAACAAAGGCAATAAACACTTCCATCTATACCGACATTGACTTTTTTTAATGAAAATATCTTAGTCCCATTTCAATCAGTAAAATGTACAAAGATAAGTAAGAACTGAAATGACAAGTTTAGAAAAGAGTATTTACACTCAAACCCACTGAGATTAACACTACCTTGGACAGAAGGAGGAAGAGGAATAACGCACATGAGAAAAAAATCACATAAGACCATAAGACACAGGAGCAGAATCGGCCATTTGGCCCATCGAGTCTGCTCCACCATTTCATCATGAGCTGATCCAATCTGCCCTTTAGTCCCATTCCCCCACCTTCTCACCATAACCTTTGATGCCCTGACTACTCAGATACCTATCAATCTCTGCCTTAAACACACCCAATGACTTGGCCTCCACTGCTACCCGTGGCAACAAATGCCACAGATTCACCACTCTCTGACTAAAAAAAATTCTCCGCATCTCTGTTCTGAATGGGCGCCCTGCAAACCTTACGTCATGCCCTCTTGTACTAGACTCCCCCGGTCACTCTCGAAATTGCATTCAGCAATGGGGATGGACAAATATCCAGCCTACAGCTAATTCAAACTTTCTCCCCAATGTGAACCCAGTCGTGTGTTACAAGGTTAGATTACTGAGTGAATCCCTTCCCATATTCACAGCAGGTGAACGGCCTCTCCCCAGTGGAACACAATGATGCAGCCTTGGTGGAGACGGTTGAGAGAATCATTTCCCAAAGTCTGAGCAGACGATCAGCCTCTAACTGGTGTGAACTTGCTGGTGTTTTAGTAGACGAGATGATCATGTAAATACCTTCCCACATTCACAGGTCGAAGGCCTCTCCCCAGTGGAACTCACTGGTGTGTTAGCAGATCAGATGACTGAGTGAATCCCTTCTCACAATCTGAGCGGTTGAAATCTCTCTCTGCTGTGTGAACTGACTGGTGAGTCAGTAGGTGAGATGATGTGGTGAATCCCTTTCCACAGTCTGAGCAGGTGAACGGCTTCTCCCCAGTGTGAACTGGCTGTGTGCTTGTAGGCTAGCTAACTGTGTGAATCCCTTTTCACAGTCTGAGCAGGTGAACAGCCTCTCCCCAGTGTGAACTGGCTGTGTGCTTGTAGGCTAGCTAACTGTGTGAATCCCTTTTCACAGTCTGAGCAGGTGAACGGCTTCTCCCCAGTGTGAACTGGCTGTGTGCTTGTAGGCTAGCTAACTGTGTGAATCCCTTTTCACAGTCTGAGCAGGTGAACGGCTTCTCCCCAGTGTGAACTGGCTGTGTGCTTGTAGGCTAGCTAACTGTGTGAATCCCTTTTCACAGTCTGAGCAGGTGAACAGCCTCTCCCCAGTGTGAACTCGCTGGTGTCTCTGTAGGTTAGATGAATGAGTGAATCTCTTCCCACAGACTGAGCAGGTGAAATCCCTCACTGCAGTGTGAACTGACTGGTCAGTCACTAGGTGAGATGATGTGGTGAATCTCTTCCCACAGTCTGAGCCACACAACCCTATCAGTTCCATTATCCAGATCACTGGCAAACCATGTGAGAAGTAGCGGACCGAATACTGACCCCTGAAGAACACAAGTCACTGCTGGCCAACCAGAAAAGGCCCCTTTTATTCCCACTCGCTGCCTCTTGGCTGTCAGCCATTCCTCTGTCCATGCCAGTATTACTTCTGACTTTTATCCTGTTTAGCAGTTTCATGTGTGACACCTTATCAGATGCCTTCTGAAAATCCAAGTAAATGATATCCACCGCCTCTCGTTTGTCCATCCTGCTTATGACTTCCTCGAAGATCTCTAACAGACTTGTCAGGCAAGATTTCCCTGTACAGAACCTATGCTGGCTTTGACTTATTATATCATTAGTCTCCTAGTACCCCAAAACCTCATCTGTTATCAAGTGATTCTTAACGTGTCATTACCAATGCATCTGTTATCTCTCCAGCAACCTCCCTCAGGACTCTGGGATGTAGTCCATCTGCTCCAGGTTACTTATCCACTTTAAGAACCGAAGTTTGCCTAACACGTTTTCCTTTGTAATAGCAATGGCACTCACTCCTGCTCCCTGACACTCACGGATCTCTGACACACTGGTGGTGTCTTCCACAGACAAGACGGATGCAAAGCACCTATCAAGTTCATCTACCAGCTCTTCCCCATTTGCACCCCATGAGCATCATTTTCCAGTAGTCCAATATCAATTCTCACCTCCCTTTCCTATTTTTTTTTATAACTGGTAAATATTATTGCATAGTTTGCTGTCATATTTCACCTTTCCCCTTATAGTTTTTATTTTAAATTTGCCTGTTGTTGGATGTTAAAAGCTACCCAATTATCCAACCTACTACTCACTTTTGCTACCTTATATGCTTTTATACAGTCCTTAACTTCCTTTGTCAGCCACAATAGCCTAGCCCCGCTGTTTGAGAACTACGTCTGTGGGACATATCTATCCTGTACATTATGAACTATTCCCAGAAACGTCAGCCATTTCTGCTCTGGCGTCATCTCCACCAGAATCCTCCAATCCACCTGGGGAATCACCTCTCTCACGCCTCTGAAATTCCCTTTCATTCCATTGAGATACTATGCATCTTGCCTGTGCTTCTCCCTCACAAATTGCAGTAGAAATTCAATCATATTATGATCACTGCCTTCTAATGGTTCCTTTACATTGACCTCCCTATAAGATCTGGGTTATTACACAACACCCAATGTAAGATAGCAGTTCCCCGACTAGGCTCAACCATCAGCTGCTCTAAAAAGCCATTTCGTTTGCATTCAATACATCCCCTCTTTTGCGATCTCACGCCAATCTGACTTTCCCAATCCTCCTGCAGATTGAAGTCACCCACTACAGTTGTGTCATTAAATTTATTACATAAATGCCAAACATTCAGCAGTACCTGGGCCAGAAGTAAGGATACATGCTTTTACCAAGGAGAGAAGGTGTTTTTGAAGCTGAAAGGCCTGAAGGTAGATAAGACACCTCAGAGTTCAGAAAGAGGTAGCTGAAGAGATTGTGAAGGCATTAGAGTCATAAAACACTACAACACAGGAAAATGCCATTCGGCCAGTCTAGTCCGTGCTAAAGCATTAATCTTCCGAGTTCCAACAACTTCCACCTGGACCATAGCCCTCCATATGCTTCTCATCCAGTGACCTAAGCAAACTTCTCTTAAAGATTACAATCGTCCCTGCCACTTGCTCTGGCAGCTCGGTGCACACTCTCCCCGCCTCTGAATGAAGAAGTTCCCCCTTAGTTTTCTCTTCAAGTGATGAGTAATGATCTATCAGAAATCACTAGATTTTGGAACGGTTCTGGTGGACCAGAAATTTGCAAATGTCACTCCACTCTTTAAGAAGAGAGGGGGCACAAGAAAGAAAATTATTGGACAGTTAGTCTGACCTTAGTGGTCAGGAAGATGTTAGAGTGTACTAAGAGTGTGTGTTTTGGGTACTGTAATTGGGGAAATATGATGAAGTAGGCCAAAGTCAGCCGGATTGTTTCGAGGAAATCTTGACTGACAAATCTCTTGGAATACTTTGCGGAAATCACAGGCAAGATAGATAAAGCAGAGGCAGTGTATGTTGTTTGCTTGGATTTTCAGATGATCTTCAACAAGGTACCCCATGCAAGGCTTATTGAGAAAGTAAGGAGGCCTGGGATCCAAGGGCACATTGCTTTGTGCATCCAGAACTGGCTTGCTCACAGAAGACAAAGAGTGGTTGTAGAATGGTCATATTCTGCATGGAGGTCGGTGACCAGTGGTCTGCCTCCGGGATCGGTTCTGGGACCACTACCCTTCGTGACTTTTATAAATGACCTGGATGAGGAAGTGGAGGGTTAGTAAATTTGCTGATGACACAAAGGTTGGGTTAGGTTGCAGGGGGATGTTGATAGTCTGCAAACCTGGGCTGAGACGTGGCAAATGGAGTTCAACCCCAAGAAGTGTGATGTGGTTCATTTTCTTCGGTCAAATATGATAGAATATTGGCAGTGTGGAGGAACAGAGGGATCTTGGGGACGGAGTCCATAGGACAGTCAAAGCTGCCATGTAGGTTGACTCTGTGGTTAAGAAGCCATACTGTGCATTGGCCTTAATCAACCGCAGGCTTGAGTTTAAAAGCCGAGATGTAATGTTGCAGCTATATAGGACTCTGGTCAGACCCCACTTGGAGTACTGTGCTCAGTTCTGGTCGCCAAACTACAGGAAGGATGTGGAAGCCATAGAAAGGGTGCTGAGGAGATTTACGAGGATGTTGTCTGGATTGGGGTACATGCCTTTTGAGAATAGGTTGAGTGAACTCAGTCTTTTCTCCTTGGAGTGATGGAGGATGAGAGGTGACCTGATGGAGGTGTACAAGAAAATGAGAGACATTGATCGTGTGGACAGTTCGAGGCTTTTTCCCAGGGCTGAAATTGCTAGCACGAGAGGGCATAGTTTGAAGATGCTTGGAAGTAGGTACAGAGGAGATGTCAGGGGTAAGTTTTTTACACAGAGAGTGGTGAGTGCTTGGAATGGGCTGCCGGCAATGGTGGTGGAGGCGGACACGATAGGGTCTTTTAAGAGACTCCTGGATAGGTACACGGAGCTTAGAAAAATAGAGAACTGTAGGTAACCCTTGGCGTTTCTAGAGCAAGGACATGTTCGGCATCGCTTTGTGAGCCAAAGGGCCTGTAACGTGCTGCAGGTTTTCTATGTTTCTAAGGTGCTGCACGTGAGGCTGCTGAACAGGATCACAGCTCATGGAATTACAAGAAAGAAACTTGTACTGACAAGGGAGAAAGAGTCAGAATAATGTGGGCAATTCTGTTTTGCTGCCGGTAACTAATGCTGTTCTGTAGGGGTCAGTATTGAGACCGCATCGTTTCATGTTAAATCTGAATGATATGGATGAAGGAATTGATACCTTGGTGACGAACATTGCAGTTGATACAAAGATAGGTACGGGACAGGTAGTTTAGAGCAAAGCGGGAGTCTGCAGAAGGACTTCGATAGGTCTGGAGAATGCCAGCAAAGTAGCAGTTGAAATACAGTGTATGCAAGTCATGTACATTTGGTAGAAGTAATTGGGTGTAGAAAAAAAATAAATGGGAGAAACTTGAAAAAATTAGAGGTGCATAAGTGCTTGTGAGTCCTTGAGCAAGAGGCGCTAAAGGTTTGCTCGCAGATGGAGTTGATTAAGGATGACAACTGCAATGTTAGCAATATAAGAGCAAGGATGCGATACTATAGCTTTATAACGCATTGGGCAGATCACTGTTGGTGTATTGTGAGCAGAGTCCGACCTGTACTTCCGACTTATTATCTGAGCAAAAGATGTGCTCATATTGGAGTGGGTCCGGAGAAGTTTCAAAGAATGATTCCAGGAAGACCAAGAGTGGATGACCTGGATGAGGAAGTACGTGGGAAGGGATTCACTCAGTCATCCAACCCACAGAAATTTATCAATATCCACTGTTGCTGATTTCCACACACAAATAAATCAAAAGGGATATGCCCAATCAAATCGATAATTAATCGATCAATAGCCCCCAAACAACACGGCACAGCCGGACACATAACAGGGGACGTTACATCTCACAACACTGGATTCAGTCATGAAACCCGTGATTAATGTTGTTGTCCCTCTCAAGTCATAAGAAACACACATTAAGGTGCATTTAAATGCGAGCGCATCCCCACAGGTGATGTCACACTGACCACCTCGCGCCTGACGTCACGCATCGGCTTCCCACACGGGGATCTGCCCTTACGTGCACAGTGTCTTACGTCATCCATGCGCTGGTGAGCTCGGGCTTTATCAGTTTAATAGCTGGGCTAATAATCACGTGACCAGCCCTCCCCCACCGCTGTCAACAGAGGATTCAGGGGCTGCGCTATTCCCATTGTTGCAAAGCGATGTCAATCACTTGTTACCACCAGTCGCAGAGGTGGACAAGTCCAGAGGGCGTTACCCCCGCTGAGTTCGCCTCCCGCTCCGGCCTCAAACTCCACATCACAGCGGAGTAAATGTCCGTTTTTTGATTTATTTCCATTTTCCTCCAAGGAAAGTTGGGGGGTTTGTGAAGCGTCTTCTGTGGCCGGATTCTGATGTGTCGCCGAGAGGTAGGAGGAGACCGCTCGGCCCGTCGGTTTGATGCCAGTTCCCTGGGGAGGGAGAGGAGGGATTTTATTGAAAGGAAAAAGATGGTGTGAGAGGGGGCGGACAGGATGTTTGTCCCGGTGGAAATCTGTGGAAATGTCTGAGCCCACGCTGGTGGCGAGCAGAGGGATTCACGTTGGGGGCGAAACACCTGCAGACGGTTGACCTGCAAGTGGGGCCAATGACAGGGGTAGTAGGAGAGTGTTTGGGGCAACACGGGGCTGCGGAAGATGGACATTTTTTGCACAGAGGATTAACAAAGTGGTTAGAGAGTATTTGTTATAGAGTGTGCAATGAAGTTTCAATAGACCGATCCCTGAAATGGTTGGGTTATCATATGAAGAAAAATCAAATGTGATAACCCTTTCATTTAGAGAATCGAGGACTGAGAGATGAACACATTGAAATACACATCATTACCGGTTGAAACAGGGATCCTAGTCTCTGAAAAAGGGGGTGGATGCCTATATTTTATAATATAACCCCTATTGTTTTACCTTTACCTCCTCTCCCAGTTTTATGCTTCCCTGGTCTTTCACACCCCCTTACCTGCTTAAGATTCAGCCCATTAGCAACAGTCAGCAATTCATTCCTTTTGGCTTTTCCTAATGCCTCAGGGGTTGGCACTTCCAGAAATTTATAAATATCCACTGCTGCTGATTTCCACACAAATAAATCAAAAGGGATTTCCCCAATCAAATCGATAATTCATCAATCAATAGCCCCCAAATCTGTTCATATCCCAGACCCACACCCCAAATTTTTTACAAACCATAATGCTTTAGAAACAAACCAGCAGCAATAGACTACACCTGGAGTCTGGTTTTGATGTTAAATCTATCTTTATTAGAATCTACTTGTAATATTGCAACTTAAACAAGATAAACAGAAGTTAACAGTGTTAAGTTTATAGATGTGTGTAAATGTAACTCCCAAACTATTGGGCTCGGGGGAAACAAGGCTTGGAGTCTTGAGATGGTAAAGTATGAAAGTTCCGTTCAACTACAGAATAGGCGATGAGAGAGAGATTTGTAATCCATGGTAAATGGCGAGAGAACGCAAATATGTAGAATTCCACAGGTTCTACGGTGGTAAAACGAGAGAACAGTTGCTGTAGATTTTATCCATCATTGTTCCAAATCCACATACAAATTATCACCAAAAGTGACTTGTCACAAGGTGTATCATCTCCAAGTGAACTACAACACCACAGCCAGGCAAGGGTTAACACATAAGTGGTCTCCACAGGATGCGCCAAATCCGATCCACTCCTATGGATCAAACAAGGTGACAACCACACATTCGATGTACGGTGAATCGATAATTAACCCACCTTGTGAGGATAGGAAAGTTCTAAACAGTGACCCTTGGCCACTAGTTCCCTGGTGTCGATCCTTCAGTTTTTCCTCCTTCGTCTCCATCTGACTCTGAGTGTCTGTGTCCTCGGTTAAAACTAAACAAGCTGCAAGCGATGTAAACAAGCTGCAAGTTAGACTGGTTCACCTTCTTAATCTCTCTCTCTTAAAATGACAGTCCACAGCAAACGAAACCCAGGGATTCATAACAACGACCAGTCCCCACTGTGAACTGACTGGTGTGCCAGTAGTTGTGATGACTGAGTGAATCCCTTCCCACAGTCTAAGCAGGTGAACGGCTTCTCCCCAGTGTGAACTAACTGATGATTCTGCAGATGGTGTGACTGAGTGAATCGCTTCCCACAGACTGAACAGGTGAACGGCCTCTCCCCAGTGTGAACTCGCTGATGTACCAGTAGGTTAGATAACTAAGTGAATCCCTTCCCACAGACTGAGCAGGTGAATGGCCTCTCCCCAGTGTGAACTCGCTGGTGTCTCTGTAGGTAGAATGACAGTATGAAACCCTTCCCACATTCTGAGCATGTGAATGGCTTCTCCCCAGTGTGAACTCGCTGATGTACCAGTAGGTTGGATGACTGAGTGAATCCCTTCCCACATTCTGAGCAGGTGAACGGCCTCTCCCCAGTGTGAACTCGCTGATGATTCTGTAGGTGGGATGACTGAGTGAATCTCTTCCCACATTCTGAGCAGCTGAATGGCCTCTCCCCAGTGTGAACTCGCTGGTGACTCTGTAAGTTAGCTAACCGAGTGAATCCCTTCCCACAGACTGAGCAGGTGAACGGCTTCTCCCCAGTGTGAACTCGCTGATGAATCTGTAGGGTGGATGACTGAGTGAATCTCTTCCCACATTCTGAGCAGGTGAACGGCTTCTCCCCAGTGTGAACTCGCTGATGACTCAGTAGGGTGGATGAATGAGTGAATCCCTTCCCACATTCTGAGCAGGTGAATGGCCTCTCCCCAGTGTGAACTCGCTGGTGACTCTGTAGGTTAGCTAACCGAGTGAATCTCTTCCCACATTCTGAGCAGGTGAACGGCTTCTCCCCAGTGTGAACTCGCTGATGACTCAGTAGGTGGGATGACTGAGTGAATCTCTTCCCACATTCTGAGCAGGTGAACGGCTTCTCCCCAGTGTGAACTCGCTGATGACTCAGTAGGTGGGATGAATGAGTGAATCCCTTCCCACAGACTGAGCAGGTGAATGGCCTCTCCCCAGTGTGAACTCGCTGATGACTCAGTAGGTGGGAGGACTGAGTGAATCTCTTCCCACAGTCTGAGCAGGTGAATGGCTTCTCCCCAGTGTGAACTCGCTGATGGCTCAGTAGGCTGGATGACTGAGTGAATCCCTTCCCACAGACTGAGCAGGTGAACGGCTTCTCCCCAGTGTGAACTCGCTGATGAATCTGTAGGGTGGATGACTGAGTGAATCTCTTCCCACATTCTGAGCAGGTGAATGGCTTCTCCCCAGTGTGAACTCGCTGATGTTCCAGTAGGGTGGATGACTGAGTGAATCCCTTCCCGCAGACTGTGCAGGTGAATGGCTGCCCCCTGGTGTGAACACGTTGGTGTGCCATTAGGTCAGATGACCGAGAGAATCCCTTTCCCGAAATTCAGCAGATGACCAGCCTCTGCCCAGTGTGATCTGACTCTTGGGTCCACAGGTGGGATGCCCGGCAGAATCCTTTCTCACACACAGAACAAATGAATGGCCTCGCCCAGTGTGAACTTGCTGATGTACCTTCAGTTGAAATGACAGAGTGAATCCATTCCCACTGTCTGAGCAGGTGAACGGCCTTTCTCCTGTGTAAAATGCCGGGCTTGCTACTTGCTTAGCTGACCGAGTGAATCCCTCCCCACAGTCTGAGCAGGAAGGATGGTTGATTGAAACCCTTGCTCCACTTCTTAAATATCTAGACAGAGACAACAAAACTGGCGTGCTGTGTTTGGGATCCCTGGAGACAAATTCCTTCTCGTTTTTAACCTGTAGAAGATTTACAAAATCCATCAATGGGTGTAGGACAACATTTCAGATGAGATTACTTGAGTTGCCAAGTTTTGATTTGGTATCACACTGTTACAGTGAGGTTAAACCCAAGTTGGAAGAGAAATCATCTCCTGACTGGGCAGAGTGCTGGTATCTGGAATGACCATCAATCCCCATATGCGTTTCAAGTTCCAACTCCTTAAAGTGCAGGGTTACAAGCTGCAGCTGGATGCATTTCTTGTAAGTGAGGGCATCAGGGACACTACAGGTCTCCCCATCTTCCCTCCAATACCCCCTCTAATTTGTAATAACCAGTGTGTACATAAGACTTGCACTGTGCATTTTTTTTACCCAGTGACAAGATGTGCACAGTGAATTTTTTTATAGAGAGGTTTTCATTTTCACAGCTAGCAAATCACTGTCAATAGGAACTTTGATCTCCTCTGGGTTCGATCCAGTTCATCTGCACTCTCACACAACCTATGTAGCTGGCCTGTAATGGGTAATGAAGGATTTTCTCACCAAAGTTTTTGCATATTGTCCATATGTGGTTTGCTTGCTAAGTTACACTTTAAAAAGTCAGATTTCCAAATATCACTCCACTTCTTCCCACTTGCAAATTTTCCAGCAACTTTTGCAACATCAGAATACACACAAGTATCACCAGTTTCTGTATTCCCCTGAAGCCTCCCCCAATGACTGACAGTGGTGAGCTTAGTGATGGCAATGCCAATGAATATGAAGGGAAGGGCAGTAGTCTGTCTCACTGGAGTCTGGCACATTTGTGATGTGAAAGCTACTTGCTTCCCCAGACAAAGGTGTTTGATATCATTATGTACTCAGAGAGAATGGGACAAAACATGCTCTCACGGGTAGAAAAGTCCAGAACAAGAGGAGGTAGAACAAGCAACACACACAAAATGCTGGAGGAACTCAGCAGGCCAGGCAGCATCTACGGAAAAGAGTACTAATGCTGAATTTTGCCGGCATTTTGTGTGAGTGTTACTTGGATTTCCAGAATCTTCAGATTTTCTCTTATTAGTGATTGGAGGTAGAACAAAGGCGATTTTCTCAACTGCTGATGTAAAAGATTTTGTTCCCTTTCTCTGAGTTCCTAATCCTTGCATTTAGATAGCTGGAGCTCAGCTCTGTCTGAAAGATCCATCGGTTCCCATTCCCTCATCAGCCGGAAGCTCCCTGGGGCCCGTGTACGGAGCGTGGGGCTGAGAGAGAGGGAAGAGGGCAGGACTGTCCCGGAATTGTTGGCCACGGTGTCCGGATTTCACAGGAATTGTTGTGAATTTGGTGTTTAAGATAAAAACATGGAGAATCGCTCTTACCTGCACCCGACATTTTCAAGGCCTTCTGTGTACTGCGCGCATGCGTGAAACTCAGGGACGTCCTCAGGCTGACGGCTGCGCATTTCATTGGCGCTTCAGCGCTGGCGAAATTTTTAACGCATGGCCCTATGGGTAATCACGGTGCCATTAACCATTTCTGCAAGCACTGGTTCAATGTCCATACCTCATTTTTTTTATAGTGTGTATAGAAAAAAATTACAGCTGTTTTAATGCAGAAAGCGGCTCCCATAAACAATATACTCAATATCAACGTGTATCTAACGCCAAAGTAAAATGCAGTTATAAAACACAGGAGATTCTGCAGTTGCTGGAAATACAGAGACGCACACACACAAAACGCTGGAGGAACTCTGCAATTCAGAGAGCAACTAAGCATCGGAGTACACAGGCTAGGCATGCTGAAGGGGCTCGGCCTAAACATTGTCTTTTTATTCCTCTCCACATTTGCTGCCTGAAATTAACCACCTTTTTTTCAGTCAACCAGTTTACAAATGTTTCTGACCTTCCTTTTGTAGCCACATCCTGCTGGTCTGATTCCTCCTCCTCCTCATAAACTCGAGACCCCATCTCTCTCTGGAGCCCCAAAGCCCTGACTCAGGCTGGCAACTTTTTGGTTTTTGACTCTGCACCATCGAAGATTTACTCACTGGTCTGCTGTCAGGCTTTAGATGCGCATTGTGTTGCGAGACCGCAGGTTCGTTTACTGTGAGTGTCGCTTTAATTGCCTGAGTGAGGTGGGGCTGTGACGTCAGACACAAGGAGAGAGAGAGAGAGAGGGAGAGAGAGAGAACGTCAAAACCACAGTCAGCTCATCGTCTTATTCACCCTGGAGAAAATCATGCGGGTGTCTAAGATGATGAGAGCATTGGTCGTGTGGATAGCCAGAGGCTTTTCCCCCAGGGCTGAAATGGCTAACACGAGGGGGAATAGGTTTAAGCTGCCTGGAAGTAGGTACAGAGGAGATGTCAGAGCTAACTTTTTTAAGCAAAGAGTGGTGTGTGTGTGGAAAGCACCACCAGCAACAGTGGTAGAGGCGGATACAATAGGGTCTTTTAAGAGACTCTCAGATAGGTACATGGAGCTTAGGAAAATAGGTGGCTATGCGGTAGAGTAATTCTGAGCAGTTTCTAGAGTAAGATACATGGTCGGCACGGCAATGTGGGACAAAGCATCTGTAAAGTGTTGTGCATTTATATGTTTCCATGAAATTCATGGGAAATCTCCTATCCCACGGAGTGGTGACTAGCTGCAACTTGTCATCTCAGGGAGAGTGAGAGGGGAATGGCAGGGAGAGATTTTGATATACTGATATGGAACAGAAACTTGGGCAGGAACCAGATGGGCCGAGTGGCCTTTCTAGTGTACATTGTGAGTGTGGTAGAGACAGTAAGTACCTGAGACATGGGATTTGATACAGAACTGATTTATCTTTCACAGATCCACAATATTAAATGCCAGTCTAGTTTAAGGCTAACATCAGCAGAACAGACTCCTCCAATGCTCAGTGACCAGGGTTCAGTCCTGGGTACGATGAGCAGCCGCAAGAACTGCAGAATCTGACAGTAACAGTCCCTCATGAACCTGCAGCTGCCTTCAGTCACCATGATGGCTAAACTTTTAACACACAGATGATTTGAACTCCCTCCCTGATGTAGGAGCGCTCAGACCGAAGATGTAGGGGAGAAGGGAAAAAAAGAGATAATAAAGTTATTTGCACCGTTAGGGATAAACAGAGAGGAAGAGGTGGAAAGTTACTTGAATGCATCTATTTTAATGCTAGGAGCATTGTAAGAAAGGTGGATGAGCTTAGAGTATGGACTGACAACTGGAAATATGATGTTGTATCTATTAGTGAAACATGGTTGCAGGAGGGGTGTGATTGGCAACTAAATATTCCTGGATTTCATTGCTCCTGGTGTGATAGAATCAGAAGGGCAAGAGGGGGAGGTATTGCAATGCTTGTCTGAGAAAATATTACAGCGGTGCTTTGACAGGATAGATTACAGGGCTCATTTAGGGAGCCTATTTGGGTAGAATTGAGGAATGGGGAAGGTATAGTAACACTTATAGGGGTGTATTATAAACCACCTGATTGGGAGCGAGAATTGGAGAAGGAAATTTGTAAGGAGATAGCAGATATTTGTAGTAAGCACAAGGTTGTGATTGTGGGAGATTTTAATTTTCTACACATAGAAACATAGAAAATAAGTGCAGGAGTAGGCCATTAGGCCCTTCAAGCCTGCACCGCCATTCAGTATGATAATGCCTGATCATCCAACTCAGAACCCTGTACCTGCTTTCACTCCATACCCCTGATCCCTTTAGCCACAAGGGCCATATCTAACTCCCTCATAAATATAGCCAATGAACCGGCCTCAACTGTTTCCTGTGGCAGAGAATTCCACAGATTCACCACTCTGTGTGTGAAGAAGTTTTCCCTCATCTTGGTCCTAAAAGGCTTCCCCTTTATCCTTAAACTGTGACCCCTCGCTCTGGACTCCCCCAACATAGGAAACAATCTTCCTGCATCTAGCCTGTCCAAACCCTTTAGAATTTTATACATTTCGATAAGATCCCCCCTCAGTCTTCTAAATTCCAGCGAATATAAGCCTTGTCGATCCAGTCTTTCTTCATATGAAAGTCCTGCCATTCCAGGAATCAATCTGTTGAACCTTCTTTGTACTCCCTCTATGGCAAGAACGTCTTTCCTCAGATTAGGGAACCAAAACTGCACACAGTACTCTGGCTGTGGCCTCACCTGGGCCTCGTACAACAGCAGTAGAACCTCCCTGCTCCTGCACTCAAATTCTCTTGCTACGAATGCCAACATACCATTTGCCTTTTTCACCGCCTGCTGTACCTGCATGCCCACTTTCAATGACTGGTGTACAATGACACCCAGGTCTCGTTACACCTCCCCTTTTCCTAATCGGCCATTCAGATAATAATCTGTTTTCCTGTTCTTGCAAACAAAGTGAATAACCTCACATTTATCCACATTAAGTTGCATCTGCCATGAATATGCCTACTCACCTAACCTATCCAAGTCACCCTGCATCCTCTTAGCATCCTCACAGCTAACACTGCCGCCCTGCTTGGTGTCATCCGCAAACTTGGAGATGCTGCATTTAATTCCCTCGTCTAAGTCATTAATATATATTGTAAACAACTGGGATCCCAGCACTGAGCCTTGCAGTACCCCACTAATGACTGCCTGCCAATCTGAAAAGGTCCCATTTATTCCCACTCTTTGCTTCCTGTTTGCCAACCAATTCTCTATCCACATCAATAACATACCCCCAATACTGTGTGCTTTAAGTTTCCACACTAATCTCCTGTGTGGGACCTTGTCAAAAGCCTTTTGAAAATCCAAATATACCACATCCACTTGTTCTCCCTTATCCATTCGACTAGTTACATCCTCAAAAAACTCTATAAGATTCGCCAGACATGATTTTCCTTTCACAAATCCATGCTGACGTTGTCCGATTATTTCACCTCTTTCCAAATGTGCTGTTATCACATTTTCACAAACAACTCTAGCATTTTCCCCACCACCGATGTCAGGCTAACCGGTCTATAATTCCCCGGTTTCTCTCTCCCTCATTTTTAAAAAAAGTGAGGTCACATTAGCCACCCTCCAATCCTCAGGAACTAATCCAGAATCTAAGGAGTTTTGAAAAATTATCACTAATTCTTGGGCTAATTTCTTAAGCACTCTGGGATGCAGACCATCTTACCCTGGGGATTTATCTGCCTTTAATCCCTTCAATTTACCTAACACCACTTCCCTACTAACATGTATTTCCCTCAGTTCCTCCATCTCACTAGACCCTCGGTCCTCTATATTTCCGGAAGATTATTTATGTCCTCCTTAGTGAAGACAGAACTAAAGTAGTTATTGAATTGGTCTGCCATGTCCTTGTTCCCTATGACCAATTCACCTGCTTATAACTGTAAGGGACCTACATTTGTCTTAACCAATCATTTTCTTTTCACTTATCTATAAAAGCTTTTACAGTCAGTTTTTATGTTCCCTGCCAGCTTTCTCTCATAATCTTTTTTCCCTTTCCTAATTAATCCCATTGTCCTCCACTGCTAGACTCTGAATTTCTCCCAGTCCTCAGGTGTGCCGCTTTTTCTGGCTAATTTGTATGTTTCTTCTTTGGACTTGATACTATCCCTAATTTCCCCTGTCAGCCACGGGTGCACTACCTTCCCTGGTTTATTGTTTTGCCAAACTGGGATGAACATTTGTTGTAGTTCATCCATGCAATCTGTAAATGCTTGCCATTGCATATGAATGTTGAGGAACCAACTAGAGAGCAGGCCATTCCACATTGGGTATTGAGCAATGAGGAAGGATTTGTTAGCAATCTTGTCGTGCGAGGCTTGGGTAAGAGTGACCATAATATGGTGGGATTCTTCATTAAGATGGAGAGTGACATAGTTAATTCAGAAACAAAGGTTCTGAACTTAAAGAAGGGTAACTTTGAAGGTATGAGACGTGAATTAGCTAAGATAGACTGCCAAATGATACTTAAAGGGTTGATGGTGGATATGCAATGGCAAGCATTTAAAGATCGCATGGATGAACTACAACAAATGTTCATCCCAGTTTGGCAAAAGAATAAACCAGGGAAGGTAGTGCACCCGTGGCTGACAAGGGAAATTAGGGATAGTATCAAGTCCAAAGAAGAAACATATAAATTAGCAAAAAAAAGCGGCACACCTGAGGACTGGGAGAAATTAAGAGACCAGTACAGGAGGACAAAGGGCTTAAATAGGAAAGGGAAAAAAGATTATGAGAGAAAGCTGGCAGGGAACATAAAAACTGACTGTAAAAGCTTTTACAGATATGTGAAAAGAGAAAGATTGGTCAAGTCAAATGTAAGGACCTTTCCAGTCAGAAACAGGTGAATTGATCATAGGGAACAAAGACATGGCAGACCAACTGAATAACTACTTTGGTTCTGTCTTCACTAAGGAGGACATAAATAATCCTCCGGAAATAGTAAGGGACCAAGGGTCTAGTGAGATGGAGGAACTGAGGGAAATACATGTTAGTAGGGAAGTGGTGTTAGGTAAATTGAAGGGATGAAAGGCAGATAAATCCTCAGGGCCAGATGGTCTGCATCCCAGAGTAGCCCAATAAATAGTGGATGCATTAGTGATAATTTTTCAAAACTCCTTAG
Source organism: Hemitrygon akajei (assembly GCF_048418815.1). Lineage (NCBI taxonomy): Eukaryota > Metazoa > Chordata > Chondrichthyes > Myliobatiformes > Dasyatidae > Hemitrygon > Hemitrygon akajei. Next base: position 2,481,299 of record NW_027331988.1, read on the forward strand.
ATTCTGGATTAGTTCCTGAGGATTGGAGGGTGGCTAATGTAACCCCACTTTTTAAAAAAGGAGAGAGAGAAAAACCGGGAATTTATAGACCGGTTAGTCTGATGTTGGTGGTGGGGAAAATGCTAGAGTCGGTTATCAAAGATGTGATAACAGCACATTTGGAAAGAGGTGAAATCATCGGACAAAGTCAGCATGGATTTGTGAAAGGAAAGTCATGTCTGACGAATCTTATAGAATTGTTTGAAGATGTAACTAGTAGAGTGCATAGGGGAGAGCCAGTAGATGTGGTATATTTAGATTTTCAAAAGGCTTTTGACAAGGTCCCACACAGGAGATTAGTGTGTAAACTTAAAGCACACGGTATTGGGGGTATGGTATTGATGTGGATAGAGAATTAGTTGGCAGACAGGAAGCAAAGAGTGGGAGTAAACGGGACCTTTTCAGAATGGCAGGCAGTGACTAGTGGGGTACTGCAAGGCTCAGTGCTGGGACCCCAGTTGTTTACAATATATATTAATGATTTAGATGAGGGAATTAAATGCAGCATCTCCAAGTTTGTGGATGACACGAAGCTGGGCGGCGGTGTTAGCTGTGAGGAGGATGCTAAGAGGATGCAGGGTGACTTGGATAGGTTAGGTGAGTGGGCAAATTCATGGCAGATGCAATTTAATGTGGATAAATGTAAGGTTATTCACTTTGGTTGCAAGGACAGGAAAACAGATTATTATCTGAACGGTGGCCGATTAGGAAAAGGGGAGGTGCAATGAGACCTAGGTGTCATTGTATACCAGTCATTGAAGGGAGGCATGCAGGTACAGCAGGCGGTGAAAAAGGCAAAAGGTATGCTAGCATTCATAGCAAAAGGATTTGAGTACAGGAGCAGGGAGGTTCTACTGCAGTTGTACAAGGCCTTGGTGAGACCGCACCTAGTGAGCAGTTTTGGTCCCCTAAACTGACGAAAGACATTCTTGCCATAGAGGGAGTACAAAGAAGGTTCACCAGATTGACTCCTGGGATGGCAGGACTTTCACATGAAGAAAGACTGGATCGACTAGGCTTATACTCACTGGAATTTTGAAGATTGATGGGGGATCTTATTGAAACGTATACAATTCTAAAGGGATTGGATAGGCTAGATGCAGGAAGATTGTTTCCAATGTTGGAGAAGTCCAGAACGAGGGGTCACAGTTTAAGGTTAAAGGGGAAGACTTTTAGGACCGAGATGAGGAAAAACTTCTTCACACAGAGAGTGGAGAATCTGTGGAATTCTCTGCTACAGGAAACAGTTGAGGCCAGTTCATTGGCTGTATTTAGATATGGCCCTTGTGGCTAAAGGGATCGGGGGTATGGAGAGAAAGCAGGTACAGGGTTCTGAGTTGGATGATCAGCCATGATCATACTGAATGGCGGTGCAGACTCGAAGGCCCGAATGGCCTACTACACCTATTTTCTATGCTTCTATCCACCGTCAACCCTTTAAATATCATTTGCCAGTCTGTCTTAGCTAATTCACGTCTCATATCTTCAAAGTTGCCCTTCTTTAAGTTCAGAACATTTGGTTCTGAATTAACTATGTCACTCACCATCTAAATGAAATATTCCACCATATTTTGGTCGCTCTTACACAAGAGGCTTCGCATGAGAAGATTGCAAATTAACCCTTCCTCATTGCTCAATACCCAGTCTAGAATGGCCTGCTCTCTAGTTGGTTCCTCGACATGTTGGTTCAGAAAACCATCCTGCACACATTCTAAGAAATCCTCTTCCTCAGCACCCTTACCAATTTGGTTCACCCAATCTATATGTAGATTGAAGTCACCCATTATAACTGATGTTTCTTTTTTGCACGCATTTCTAATTTCCTGTTTAATGCCATCCCCAACTTCACTACTACTGTTAGGTGGCCTGTACACAACTCCCACCAGCGTTTTATGCCCCTTAGTGTTACGCAGCTCTACCCATATTGATTGCACATCCTCCAGGCTAATGTCCTTCCTTTCTATTGCGTTAATCTCTTCTCTAACCAGCAAAGCTACCCTACCTCCTTTTGTTTCCTGTCTATCCCTCCTGAATATTGAATATCCCTGGATGTTGAGCTCCTATCCTTGGTCACCCTGGAGCCATCTCTCTGTGATTCCAACTATATCATATTCATTAATAACTATCTGCACATTCAATTCATCCATCTTATTATGAATGCTCCTTGCATTGACACACAAAGCCTTCAGGCTTGTTTTTACAACACTCTTAGCCCTTATACAATTATGTTGAAAAGTGGCCCTTTTTGATTTTTGCCCTGGATTTGACTGCCTGCCACTTTTACTTTTCACCTTACTACTTTTTGCTTCTACTCTCATTTTGCACCCCTCTGTCTCTCTGCACTTGTTCCTATCCCCCTGCCACATTAGTTTAAATCCTCCTGAACAGCAGTAGCAAATGCTCCCCCTAGGACTAGGAGGAGGGACAGCCCTCAGTGAATCTTGTGTATGCTCCCTGGAAGCCTCAAGAAATGATAATGATCATGAATCAGGCCCCAGATAGAAAAGAAAAACCAGCACAGTTTGCTCAGTGTGTCCACAGTACTATACAAATGTTTAATGCGACTCTGCAAGATTTATTCGGTCTCTCCTGCATGATTCTCTCAGCTGATGAGGGGTGGAAATGGAAGGCAGAATTGAGATACCAAACCTATCAGGAGTTACAGATGGGAAAACATAATGAGAATGAACAGATGGACCAGATCATTCAAGCCTTGGAAAGGGCTCTCCAGCAACCTGTAAACATCACTAAAGTACCTGAATGTAAACCTAAGCCTGGGGAATCGGGACCAGACTATTGAGAGCGATTTGTGGCCTGCTACGGCACCTTCGCAGGAGACCAAGACTTTAATGATGGGAATCTGTCCCCCCAGTTCAATGCTCTACTGCTCCAATGCTTAGCAACTAAGTTCGCCAACATGATTAAAACAAATAATATGGATTGGACTGACAATGACCGAAATCTAATGCGACGAGCTTTGACATATCATTAGGACCCAACTTTCGAATCTCGATCAACCCTGAAGGGAACTAATATTAAAGGTGAATATGCTCAGCTGGAAGAAGGACGCGAGCAGGCTATATCTGAGGAACAGAAATGGGAACAAAAACCTACCAAGGGACAGGTGGGGACAACAACCCGTTTAGAAATTGACAAGAAGATGCTTCCAACCATGAGTGCCAACCGTCAGGAAGAGCCCAATGTAATATTGCAAGTTGCTGGAAATCCAGTTCCATTTATGATTGATATGAGGGCAACCACAACCAGTCTCGATCAGGAAATAGTATCGGAAAAGTGATTCCAGCTATCAGATGCTACAATCACTCTGTCTGGGTTCGAAGGCATGGAACGTACGTATTCACGTACCCAGCCACTGCAGGTGGAATTCCAGGGGAACCAGTGTGAGGTTTCATTTACAGTCACCACCAGATGGGGGTGTAATCTAGCAGGGAGAGACTTGCTCTGTCTGTTGGAAGTCGAGATTCTTTGCACAGACAATGCTGTCACCCTTGACAGGTGAACAACCGACAGCTTCCCCAGTTTCCGACCCCCAAGTGGAGGGCACTTAATTTGGACTCCACTCCTTCTGCCAGCAGCCGACCCTCATGTGACTCTGTGCTTTGACCCTACGGGGTGCGCCACTGAGGAAAGCCAATATTATGCACCCCTCGATGGACAGAAGTTCCCAGTCACGGTGATTAGACAGGTTAAAGGAAGAGACGGTATTGCATTACTGGCCGAATTTCCAGATTTCCTTTGGCGACAGACAGAACTGGTAGCTCCCCATAGCACCATTAGGGTTTGCACTAGGTTCAAGCCAAAGAGCCCAGGGTTCCTGGCCTACACCCTAACGAAACAAGCCTCCAGCACCGAGGGAAACTGGCAAGACTTGGCCACGGGTCTAGTCCAATATGGGAAGGAGTCTGAGGTGAAGACGGGATATCTGGTAAGACAACCTTTTAATATTGACCGATCCCAAGACGCTGTACCCCATCTCTGTGCAATTTCAGGCCAAGAAGTCTGTTGCACCAACTGCCCCCCTGTCCGGATCACCACGAAAGAAGGACAGACGCTCCCATCCATTTAGCAATATCCCCTCAATCCCGAGGCAACGTTTTATGAGGATGGAAGCTCTTTTGTGGATCCAGCAGGATAACAATATTCTGACTATGCAATAATGATGGACGGTGAAGTAATTAAGCAGGCATCTTTTGAAGCAGCTGTCTCCACCCAGAAGGCTGAGCTGTTTGCTCTGACTTGTGCCTGTATCCCAGCAACAGACTAAAGTGGGAACGTTTACACAGACTCCCGTTATGCATTTGGAATTGTACATGACTACGAGGCTCTCTGGGAACGTGGGGATTCCTAACTTCCTCTGGCCAGCCCATTAGTAATGCCACCTTTGTAAACAACTTACTCACTGCTGTACAGTTATCTCGAGTTTTGTTCTTCTCAGGGGGCGCCTCTGAGGAGGAGTGAAAACTGTGGTCCCAGATGGGGTGCCAGAAAGACCCCAACACATAGGTTTTTGGATCACCCCAGTGGAACAGGTTTGTGTTCCTACACAGTTTTTACCAATATTGGCCGATTATATACATAATTGTACACACCTGGGAAAGGAGGTAATGGTTGGTAACCTGTACCCTGCACACCGGGTACAACTCCCTTGCCAGGTGGACCTTTTTGTGTCTACAAGTTGATTTTATTGAATTACCTAGAGTACATTGCTATAGATGCTGCTTAGATATTATTGATGTGTTTAGTAGACTACCAATAATACTGTTATGACTGTTGTGAGGGTATTATTACGGGAAATACTTCCCAGGTACGGCCTGGCAGAGATGCTGAGCTCTGACAATGACCCACACTTTGTGGTGAAAGTAAACAAAGGGGTACGTAACGAACTAGCTATCCAGCAACAATTCCACTGTGTACACCACCCACGGGCCGCTGGCAGAGTGGAGAGAGCCAATGGCACTCTGAAGAGAAAACTGGCCAGACTAACAGTGGAGACTGGACTCACATGGTTGATGGTCCTACCGTTACCCAGTTCCACATGAGGGTTACCCCACAGGGGAAAACAGGGTTGTCACCAGCTGAAATTATTTATGGATGGCCCATGAAGACACCCTGGGGACTAAGACCTTGTGTACCATTGCTCCCAGAAAGTCTACCAGCAAAATTGGATATTCATACCCGAGGGGAAGACATGGGGAAATATATATGCCAACTAACCAAAATTTTCCAAGCATACATTCACAGGTATGACAGGCTTACAAGGAAGAGAACTACACTGCACCATGGAACCTGGGATTTTTTTTCCTGATGAAGAACTGGGATTGAGGGAAACTCGGACTGCGGTGGAGAGGACCAGATCAGGTGTTACCGACCACTCCCATGGCTGTGAAACTGAAGGGGCAATCTCGGTGGATACATCATTAGGCGCCAAAGATGTTACTGAAGGAACTGAGTAGAAGGTCTCTCTCGGACTAATGGAAAATGTATTGGTTGTTAGTGGTGTTCATGTTTATGTCTTTGAGAGGGCTCACCCCAGCATCCGGGGGCCCCCATGTTAACACATTTCCATCTTTCTGTCATACCTATGCCAAACAGGTAGAACTAGGGGCCTGCTGGGTTTGTGCTGAAATTCCACAGCATGGTAAGACTATGATTCCAATGTCAGTAATCCTGCTCAACCAGAGTGAGGAACTCTCAGCCTGGGCTTTCTCAAAAAACATCTGGGGAAGTGAGATGAGGACCTGTGGTCCAGTCAGAGATGACTGTGGCTGTCAGTGTTTTGAGGGATGGTGTCTCAGGCCCCCATCAAACGGAACTTCCAATACTGGGAAACATGCATCCTGGCCATACTTGCAGGTGCCCAGCAGCGGAGAGGAACAATTGAGACTGATTGATTTTGGATGATCGCTTTTCTCTCCTATGGAGTAGCCGGGAATTCATGAGAGATAATCAATTTGGATACAGCACTTGAGGAGCTGGCCACAATACTGCAGGGGCCCTGACAGAAACACAGGCCCAAGTAACAGAAATATCCACTGAAATGATTGCAATCTGGCAAACAGTCATACAGAATCATACAGCTTTAGAGTTTATCCCAGATGAGAAAGAGGGAACCTGTGCTGTTATTGACACAGAATGCTGCACGTATATCCCTGATGAATCTACTAACATTACACCCCTCTCCGAGCACACTGCAAAGGAGATTGACAGCATCAAGAAAGTAGGGCAGGATTTACACGGGTTCACCGAAGGGTCGAAATGGTGATCTTTGAAGGCCTGTTTGGTAATATGTGGGGCATGATACTGCATTATGTCCTAACAGTTGTACATATCTTTGTTACAATTACTGTTGTACCCTGTCTTTACCCACTGATAAGTCAATGCTGTCATCAGTTGCTTTCTCTGTAAGAAGTTACTGTGTTGTTGATAATGTAATGATCAAAAGGAGGGAAGGATAAAGTCTGTAAAATGGTTAACACTTCGTTAAACAATAGCAGCCTGTTTTTCTGAAAGAAACTGCTGATGATCAACCGATGTGCTGAGCCATGTTTCTTCTTGTGGGTAGCTGGCTAGAGGTTCAAGATGCTTATCTCCTTGCGCATTCACATGTAGAGATAGGATAGCTTCAGTCTGTTCTGTGTGTGTAAACCATTATGACTATTTTGTAGTTTGTCTTTAGGGGCTACAGCCTGTCATGTAGTAAATATCTTTGGCTCCAGCCTGTCTTGTGTGGGGGTATCTGGATGGATATATCTGTGGTGTAAGGGGAATTGTTAGTCAGTTAGTGGATTGGGTGGGAACAGTCACAGACTGTTCCTGTTTGAGCGACTAACTAAGTAAGCCCCGGGTGCTTGGAATAAAGAGTTTGTACCGTATGGTCTCAGAGTGACTTTATCCAGATTCGACTTCCACAGAGTGGGAGTGGTTTTAAAGGGCTGGGCTGCTGGAAGCACATTACCAGACCTGGTGTGATTGCAACTGCGTCTGACAGAGGCATAAATGGTTATTCTGGGCACATTCAGTCTCACCAACTATTTCCCACCTTCTATTGTACAGGTATGTAATGTATAAAGGACCAGTGTTTGAGTAAATGAGACTCACCAAACTTCCTCCTCACTGACTCACTGGGATCTCCAAGTCAGCTGATTCGGAGTTGTTCTCTCCAGTTGATGCTCTCAGTCCTCGGGCCAGTTCACTTGTTGCTATTCCCACATCTTTAGCCATGGTTTGCTTCCAGCTGGGGTTTTTTCTTCCAATAAACCTCTCACCACAGGTCTAACATTAACCAGAGAGATAATGAAGCACATTAACAATGAAAAGGAGAACCAAACATTTCTGCTTAATGTTACTAAGAACAAAACTCACTGAAACTTAAACGTTGAAGCCAAATATAATAATCTCAGTGAACAATCTTTTATTGTCCCTCACACATCACAAAACAATATGGGATAAGAAGGAGCCATCATTCTGTCATGGTAATACATAAGACACAGGAACAGGATTAGGTGATTTGATCCATCTGGGCTATAAATGTGCAGGAGCAATGTGTGGTTAAGTGCCATGCTCAAGGATACAACGCACTGCCTGGCCTGAGGCTCAAACTCATGACCTTCAGATTGCTTAACCACTCGGCCACATGCACATCACAGAAACCACTCTCCCCCCTAGACTTCCCAGTCCCTCGGTAAAGCAGGCAGTGAAATCAAAGATCCCCACAACCTGGAACGTTCTCCTTTCTCACCCACCCCAATCCGGGAGAAGAAGCATCAGCCGGAAAGCTCAAGGACAAATGTGAGCTGCCTCAGGAAGTGTGGCGAGTTGGGGGAAGTTAATGAGACTCAGTGACCAACATCAGATTCCCCAACACAACATAGAGGAAGCATCCTGACCCAGCCAGGGACTCTAAGCACACAACGTCATCTTGCATCACAAAGTGAAGGGTAGGGAAGATCTGCAGTAAACAGCCTCACGTGACCTGTTGGTGGGTCTCCCATTTCAAATCTGCGGAAATAGACAGCCTGGGCTCCAGGTTTGGATCGTTCAATGCAGATTAAGTGAAGTCTACACATTTTTGACCAGCCCAGATAATCGGAAAATAAATGAGTAATTGGTCATCAGTTCGGGGCTCACGGCCAACATCGGATCTCCCCGCTTGGGATCGGTCTCAGTACTCACCGATGGGAACACGATATCTTCGGCCTACAGACACTGATCCCGACCCCTGGCTCCCCCACCCAGGAGGTGAGGACCCTTCGCTCGATCCCACAGATGATGCACTTCAGCACTGAGCGGAAAAGAAAACACCGCCCGGCCAGAGACAGTGAACATGCGCGAAGTGAGTGTCACATCATCCGGAGGGCAGGGCCTCGGAAACAGATGCACAGGTGCTGCCCAACTGCTGTTAAATGGGAGGGGCAAACGGGATCACGTGACCAGTGGGGTCTCCCAGCCCAGGCAGAGTTTTCCAGCTACCCACCATTCTGTGTAAAGAAACAAACTTGCTGCTTACATCTCCTCTCACCATAATTATATTAGACATTTCAACCCCCAGGAAAAATAGATTGTCTGTCCACTCAGAATCAGAATCAGGTTTATCATCACCGGTGTGTGTCATGAAATTTGAAAACTGTGCAGCAGCAGTTCAATGCAATACATATTATAGAAGGGAAAAAAAAAACCAAAATAAAATAATAAAAATAAACAACTAAATCATTTACAGTATATCTGTGACCCTTACTCTTTGTGATTTTGATAAATGACCTGGATGAGGAAGTGGAGGGATGGGTTAGCAAGTTTGCTGATGACACAAAGGTTGGGGGAGTTGTGGATAGTGTAGATGACTGTCAGAGGTTTCAGTGGGACATTGATAGGTTGCAAAAATGGGCTGAAAAGTGGCAGATGGAGTTCAACCAGGATAAGTGTGAAGTGGTTCATTTTGTTAGGTCAAACATGATGGTAGAATATAACATTAATGGTAAGACTCTTGGCAGTGTGCAGGATCAGAGGGATCCTGGTGTCCCAGTCCATAGGACACTCAAAGCTGCTACGCAGGTCGACTCTGTGGTTAAGAAGGCATATGATGCATTGACCTTCATCAATCGTGGGATTGAATTTAGGAGCCGAGAGGTAATGTTGCAGCTATATGTGACGCTGGTCACACCCCACTGTGCTCAATTCTGGTTGCCTCACTACACGAAGCATGTGGAAACCATAGAAAGGGTGCAGAGGAGATTTACACAGACGTTGCCTGGATTGGGGAGCATACCTTATTAGAATAGTTTGAGTGAACTTGGCCTTTTCTACTTGGAGCAACGGAGGATGAGAGGTGGCCTGATAAAGGTGTATAAGATGATGAGAGGCATTGATCGTGTGGATAGTCAGAGACTTTTCCCCAGGTCTGAAATGGTTATGACAAGACAGCACAATAGGTACCTGGAGAAAAATAAAGAAATACTAGCTTAGAAAAATAGAGGGTTATGGGTAACCATAGTAATTCCTAAGGTAGGGACATGTTGGCACAACTTTGTGAGCCTAAGGGCTTGTATTGTGCTGTAGGTTTTCTTTGTTTCTGTGAATAAATTAAAAATCATGCAGCAAACAGAAATACTATATATTTTAAATGTTAGGTAGTGTTCAAGGGTTCAATATCCATTTAGCAATCACTGAGTGTGAGCATTCAGACTTCTGTACCTCCTTACCTGCTGGTAACATTGAGAAAACCACATGCCCTGGGTGCTGGAGGTCCTTGATAATGGACGCTGCCTTTCTGAGACATGGCTTCTAATCCTCTGGTAATCTTATAAACGTCCATCCAGTCTCACCCCAGCTGGCACGGCTCCGGAGAAAACGACACAATTTTGTCCAACCTCCCGTTAAAGCTCAGGCCCTCTAATCCAGGCAATATCCTGGTAAACCTTTTCTGCGCCCTCTCCAAAGCCCCGATATCCTTCCGAGAATGGGGGCGACCAGAACTGTATGAAACACGCCAGATGTGGGCCAACTAGTTTTAGAAAGCTGCAACACAACTTCCCGACTTTTGAACTCAATGCTTCAACTGATAAAGACAACCATGCCATTTGCCTTCTTAACCACCCGATCAATCTGTGCAGTCTCTTTCAGGGAGCGATAAACTTGGAGTCTAAGATCCCTCTGATCATCAACACTGTTCAGGGTTTTGCATTTAACAGTGTACTGTCTCATGCATTCGACCTACCGAGCTGCCAAGATGATCATCACTGATCAAATCTCACTGAGATTTCTCAGGTCCTGTTGAATTTATTGCCAAGTGCACAAGTACGGGAAGGTACAGGTACAGAGAAACACTGACTTGTAGCAGCATCACAGGCAAGTACATTCAGATAACACACGGAACACAAATTGTACAATTCTCTGTCAGTAACAAGATAGAAACATGTTTTACTTCATCCTGCTAATAGGACCAGAACAACAGGGGCTGAGCGGCGGCTCATCTCAGACGGTTCGGTGTGAAGGTATCACAACCCGGACCGACCCCGGCAGATTCTGTGAAGGAAGCGAGGCGAGGCCGCCAGTTCGGGAAAGTTCATCCCCTCCCCCTTCAGGTTTCACCGATCTCCTTGTGTTTCTCTCTTCCCTCCCCACCCCCATCTTTTATTCTCCAGTCCTACCGAAGGGTTTCGGCCGGTAATGTCGACTGTATTCTTCCCCTAGATGCTGCCCGGCCTGCTGAGTTCCTCCGGCATTTTGTGTGCGTTGCTCGCATTTCGAGCAACTGCAGATTTTCTCTTGTTTGAGTTCGGGAAAGTTAACTCACCGCTCAACGTCAGACCTCCCCGCTCGGGACCGGCTTCAATACTCACCGAAGGGAAATTGTTGGTGTTGCCCCGCAGAGAATAATCCGTCTCTGGCTCCCCGTCCAAGGGGGCGAGGACCCCCTCCCGATCCCGATCCGAATCCGAATCCCGAACCCGGACCCGCAGCTGACCCAGTTCCACAAAGAACGAAAAAAAACTGCCTGGCTCGGACCTGTGAGCATGCGCAATGTGCTTCTTATTGCGTCACAGGCGGTGGGCGGGACCACGGAAACAAACCCGCAAATGCTGCCGATCACGTTTCGCTGGAGGGTCTCCCATGTGACCGGTGACTGTTCCTCGCCCTTCACATCTGCCCTTCCCACCGCCGCATTTCCCACATTATTTCATTATTTCCCTATATCATTTCCATACGTATTTAGATTTTCCTTCCATATCTTCCCCGATCCCTTTCCCTCCAGCCCCAGGTCACAGAGTTCTCAGAGTTATAGTTTTGATTCACTTCCCATCCCGACACACAATTCAGACCCACACAGAAAATGAGCTGGTTTCTTTTAAATCCGTCAACACACACAAAATGCTGGTGGAACGCAGCAGGTCAGACAGCATCTATAGGGAGAAGCGCTGTCGACGCTTCGGGCCGAGACCCTTCGTCAGTCCTGAAACGTTCCGAAACGTGGACAGCGCTTCTCCCTATAGATGCTGCCTAACCTGCTGCGTTCCACCGGCATTTTGTGTGTGTTGCTTGAATTTCCAGCATCTGCAGATTTCCTCGTGTTTGTCATTTAAATCAGTCTATGTTTATAAACACTCATTTCTATTCACATTCCTCTGGCCTCACTGGACAGGAACACTGAAACATTAAGTGAGAAACAACAAGAGGAGGCCATTCGGCCCCTTTAACCATCAGCAAGATGGAGGCTACTCTCCCATCTCAGCCACATGCTTATATCGATCCTCATTTTCTCGATCCCTTGGGTCTCCACAAATCTGCCAGCCTCTGTTTTATGTGAGGACGATCACCGAGTCTTCAACACCCTCTGTAGTGTGGATTTACAGACATTCACCACCCTCGGCGTGGAGACATTTCCCCTCATCTCAGTCCCGACATTTTCACTGCCATCATATTTGACCTACTAAAATGAACCACTTGACACTTACCTGGGCTGAACTCCATCTGCCACTTCTCAGCCCTGTTCTGCATCCTATCAATGTTCCGCAGTAAACTCTGACAGCCATCCACACTATCCACAAAACATCCAACCTTTGTGTCATCAGCAAACTTACCAACCCATCCCTCCACATCCTCATCCAGGTCATTTATAGAAAAACACAAAGAGTAAGGGTCCCAGAACAGATCCCTGAGGCACTCCACTGGTCACCGGCCTCCATGCAGAATATGACCCATCTACAACCACTCTTTGCCTTCAGTGGGCAAGCCAGTTCTGGATCCACAAAGCAATGTCCCCTTGGATCCCATGCCTCCTTACTTTCTCAATAAGCCTTACATGGGTTACCTTATCAAATGCCTTGCTGAAATCCATATACACTACATCTACTGCTCTTTCTTCATCAATGTGTTTAGTCACATCATCAAAAAATTCAATCGGGCTCGTAAGGCACGACCTGTCCTTCACAAAGTCATGCTGACTATTACTAATCATATTATACCTCTCCAAATGTTCATATCCATAGCGACTTATCCAACTTGATGCTTTCCAAAAGCTGCAAGACATCCTCTTTCTTAATATCTACATGCTCAAGCTTTTCAGTCTGCTGCAAGTCATCAGTACAATCAGTAAGATCTTTTTCCATAGTGAGAACTGAAGTAAACTATTCATTAAGTACCTCTGCTATTTCCTCCGGTTCAAAACACACTTTCCCACTGTCACACTTGATATTTCAGGGTGAAAGGTGAAATATTTTTGGAGAATCTCAAGGGGGATTCTTCACTCAGAGGTTGGTGAGAGTGTGGAATGAGTTGCCAGTGAAAGTGGTGGATGTGGGTTCGAGTTAGACACTAAAGAGAAATTTGGGTAAGGACATGGATGGGAAGTGTATGCAGGTTGTTTGCAGTAAAAACAAAAACGGGTCCGTATTGACTAGAAGGGCCGAAAAGCCTGTTCCAGTGCTGCTGGGCTCTGTGACTCTAATAATATTCTGATTTGTAATTTCCACAGTCATGTGCTTTGCTGCTAATTATCGAACCCAGTAATTTACAGAATGGGTTTAGAGGCTGCCCAGTGACTGTTCCTGTGATCAAAGTCACTGAGACGTTTCATCACTAAGCAGGTAATGTCTTCTCCATTCTCTTTCACTCAGTCCATCACTCAACACCTTCCATGTTTACAGGAAATCACAGAACTCACAGAGAAGGAAACCGCGACAGAGGATTCCCCGCTTTTCCTCAGACCTGGTGATGGGGAAAGGCTCCCCGTCCCAGAGAGTGATGTGGGAATCAGGAATGAGTTTGCAAAGTTGGACAAAATGCTGAAAGGATTTCTGCAGCTCGGTACGGTAAAACAATGCACCGAACTGAAAATAACATTGAAATATTGCTGACGTAACAAAGTTCGGCCCATCATGTTTAGCTCAACCAAATAAATTAGCAACCAAATGGCCACTAAACTGATTCCTTGTGCCTGCACAATGTCCATCTCCCTCCATGTTCTTCACATTTATGTGCCAGTCTCAGCGTCTCTTAAAAGTCTCTAATATATCTGCCTCTACCTTCAGCCCAGGCATTCCAGACACCCACCAATCTCTGTGTGAATGAACTTGCCTCTCACATCTCCTTTGAACTTACCCCCTCTCAGATTAACTGAGAAAAAGAATTACAATAAACATGCGATTGTACTGGAGTGAGTGTCATGGTCCGGTCCGTGAAATCCGCATTCCGGTTTACGGTCCGGTTCATCGATCCTCATTCCGGGATTTCCTGTTTTCCCTGGGTCCAGTGGCTGCCTTAATTGAGGCACCTGATTCTCGTTTTGGGCTGGCTACATAAACAGCTTCGGGATTCATCTTCCGTCTGCTGGGCTGTTCTCTCCTTTCTTCCTGTCCCTGCACTTCTGAAATTCTGGCAGTTAGTTCGGCATCTTATATCAACAGTTATTTTGGCACTAACCTTCGTCAGTTTCCTTCGCCTGCTACCTTGCCAGTAATCTCGTCTGATACCTTGCCTGTATCGCAGTCAAGTTCAACCGCCGGAGTGACACTGGAGCCTCGGCATGCCAAGATATGGAGGTATCTATTACTGAGTTTGGATCTGTCTCTTTGTGTTCCTGTGTTTAGTATCCGTCAAGGAAAGAGTCCCGGCCTTAGGAGGGTCCTGACTCTGTATAGATCCCCGGCCCTAAGTCCTGTTCCCAAGGAGGGGTCCTGGTTCTGTGTTCTGTGTAGAACCCCAGCTCTCAGACCTGTTTCCAAGGAGGGGTCCTGGCTCTGTGACCCTGTACTCCAACACCAAAGCTCTGTGTTCCAAGATCAAGTCAGGGCGCCGTGTTCCAGCCCCGTCCAAGTCTGAGCTTCGTGTCCTCATCCAGTTCTGGTGCCTCACTGAGCCCAGGAGTACCTCGCCCAGCCTGGTGCTGGAGATTCCTCGTCCAGCCCTAGCCACGTCCAAGATCCTGGTCTAGTCCAAGCCACGTCCCTGTGATCCCAGTGTTATCTTGTGTCTAGTCTGTTCCTAGTCCCGAGTCCTCGACTGGATCCGGGTTCCGAGCCCGAGTCAAGACCCATGTTCCGGGTCCCTGTCCAGTCTCTGGCTCGGAGTCCTAGTCCAGACATCTAGTTCCAAGTTCCTCATCCAGGTCCTGCTTTCACAGTCTGAGTCCTAGACCAGGCTCGGTCTGCTTGTCTCGTCCAGGGCCGGTGTCCATGTCCAGCGTCCTTTCCTCCTGACTTCCCTTGCATTCTGGATAATCTCAGTCCTGTTCCCAGTACTTCGGTGGTTGTGTCTTGCATTTGGGTCCGCTACCAGCAACACACATAAACCACTACCGCTACCAGCAACATACATAAACCAGCCCGTGGCGTTCCTAACTGTGATTTCCTCAATATAACGAACATTACCGAGAATCTGGAATCTGCAGCGTTCGCGGTTACAGAGCTACTGACTTGTTAAATGATCTTGATATGAGGGTAGAGGTAGAGTTAGAATGAGGCTGAGGAATAGGAGGATAGTGAGGTGTTGAGAAAGTTGTGTGTGGAAAGTGGAGAGCGGATGGCTGCAGATGAAGGTGAGTGTGTGGAGAGATGGTGGAGAAAAGAGAGAAGGAGAGAGAAAGACCATAAGACATGGGAGTAGAATGAGGCCATCTGGCCTATCGAGTCTGCTCCGCTATTCAATCATGACTAAACCTTTTCCCCTCCTCCTCAATCCCAGTTCTCGCTCTTCTCCCTGTAATGTTCATTGTCATGTCTAATCAAGAACTTGTCAATCTCTGCCTTAAACATACCCAATGATCTGGCAACCACCGCTGCATGTGGCAACGAATTCCACACATTCAACGTACTTTGGCTCGGAAAATTTTTCCGGATCTGTTTTGAAAGGGCGCCCCTCTATCCTGAGGCTGTGCTCTCTTATCCTAGACTGTCCCACGATGGAAAACATCCTTTCCACACCCACTCTGTCCAGGCCTTTCAACATTCGAAAGGTTTCAATGAGATTCCCCCTCATCCTTCTGAATTCCAGCGAGTACAGACCCAAAGCCATGTAACGCTCCTTGTGTGGTAACTCTTTCATTCCTGGAATCATCCTTGTGAACCTCCGCTGGACCCTCTCCAATGGCAGCACATCTTTTCTAAGATGACGGTCTCAAAGCTGTTCAGATACCTCAAGGTGAGGCCTCACCAGTGCCTTAAGGCCTCAGCATCTGATCCTTCCTCTTGTATGCTAGACCTCTTGAAATGAAAGCTAACATGGCATTTGCCTTCCTCACCACCGACTGAGCCTGCAAGATAACCTTTATATTGATCTGCACAAGGACTCCCATCTCCCTCTGCATCTTAGATTCCTGTAATTTCTCCCCGTTTAGAAAATAGTCCGCACATTTGTTTCTGCTACCAAATTTTATAACCGTGCATTTTCCCACATTGTACTTCATTTGCCACTTTCTTGCCCATTCTCCTAAACTAAATCCTTCTTCATCCTACCTGTTTCCTCAACACTAGTGACCCTCCACCAACCTTCGCATCATCTGAAAACTTGGCAACAAAACAATCTATTTCATCTGAATCATTTATATAAAACATAAAAAGAAGCGGTCCCATTACTGACCCCTGTGGAACTAGTGACTGGCAAACAACCAGAAAAGGGTCATTTTTATTTTAACTCTCTGCCTCCTGCCAATCAGCCAATGCTCTAACCATTTTAGTGAAGTTCCTTTAATACCATGGGCTCTTAACTTGGTAAGCAGTTCATGTGTGTGCACCTGATCAAAGGCCTTCTGAAGTTCCAAATGTACAACATCCAATGCATCACCTTTATCTAACCTACTTGTAATCTCCTTGATGAATTGCAAAAGAGTCGTCAGGCAGGATTTTCCCTGAAGGAAACCATGCTGACTTTGTATTATCTTGTCCTGTGTCACCAGGTACTCCATCACCTCATCCTTAACAAATGATTCTAACATCTTCCCAACAACAGGTCTATCATTGCCTTTCTGCTGCCTTCCTCCTTAAAGAATGGAGTGACATCTGCAGTTTTCCAGTCCTCTGACACCATGCCGGAGTCTCCAATGGTTTTTGAAAGATAATTTCTAATGCCAGCAGAATTTCTAACGCTAAGCCTTTCAGCACCCCAGGGTGCAGTTCATCTGGTCCCGGTGACTTATGTAATTTTAGGTCTTTCAGCATTTTGAGCAGCTTCTCTCTTGTAATAGTAACGGCACCTACTTCTCTTCCTTTACACTCTACAACATCAGGCGTGTTGTTAGTGTCTTCCACAGTGAAGAATGATGCAAAATACTGATTTAGTTTCATCAGCCATCTCCTTGTTCCCCCGTTATTATTTCTCCTGACTCATGTTCTAGCGGTCCTAGATCCACTCCAATTACTCTTTTATTTTTAACATAATTGAAAAAGAAACTTTTATATTCCACCTTGATATTATTTACTAGCTTGCTTTCATATTTCATCTTTTCCCTTCTAATGATTTTAGTTGCTCGCACTCATGTTGTGATTACATTTTCCTAAGGGTTCTTCCACCTTAAGCACCCTAATTGCCTCTGGTTATAGCACCCAATCCAGTATAGCTGATCCCCTAGTAGGCTCAACGACAAACTGCTCTAAAAGGCTATCTCTCGGGCATTCAACAAACTCACTCCCTTGAGATCCATTACCAACCTGATTTTCCCAATTGACCTTCATGTTAACATGTCTCATGACTATCATAATATTGCCCTTTTGACTCGCCTTTTCTGTTACCTGTTGTAACCTGTGGTCCACCTCCCAGCCACTGTTAGAGGCCTCTATATAACTGCCATCAGCGTCTTTTTACACTTGCTGTTTCTTAACTCAACCCACAAAGATTCAACATCTTCCGGTCCTATGTAACATCACCCTAACTTTACCAGTAGAGCCACACTACCCACTCTGCCTGCCTTCCTATCCCTCTGATATAACATGTAACCTTGGGCATTCAGCTCCCAACTGCAATCATCCTTCAGCCACGATTCAGTGATGGCCGCATCATCACACCTGGCAATGTATGATGTTGAGTGGACAGTCACGGGGGATATAGAGAGAGGGCTTTAGAGATGGTTGGAGCGAGGGGAGAGAGCTGGAGTGAGGAGAGCGAGGTAGAGAGAAAGGTGTAGAGGGGTAAGAGAAAGGGAGTGGGAGGTCTTTTTTGCGGAGGTTGGGAGGGAAAGGCGGAATTGGGGGCAGGTGTGTTGGGCGACAGAAATGGGTGAGGGAGGATGGGTGTGCAGGGTACCGAGGTGGTGTGGGTGAGCGATAGGGGCAGCGAGGAAGGAGAGGCGAGTGAAAATGGCGTCAAGAGAAAGGGGAGGGGGAGACGAGTTTGCAGCAAAATGAGTGAATGTGTGCAGTGCGGAGGGTGTGGTAAACTGACCGGGTTCGTGGAAAGGAGGGTTCAGTGTTTGGGGTGGCGAGGAGAGTGGAGCGATTTGGAAGGGAAGAGGGAGAGGCTGGAAGAAGAGTCCACTGTGAAGGGGAGCGGCAGTGAGGAGACATGGATGAGTGAGAGGCAGTGCGTCTGGTCAGAATGATTAAACTAACCAGTTATTTATCCAGAGTGGTCAATATGTTAGTCATGGTTGAGATTGTGGCCCTCGTCTCGGAATCCCACAGCGAAACTTTTACCGCACATGGCCCCGGTTCTGCAACCCGACGCTGGGGTGAGGGGGGAGTTGTGGGTTGAGGTGGTGGTTGGGGTATTACGATTTCCACGCACTGCACCCGGTCTCTGTGCCGAACTGTAAATCCGTCAGATCGTGCACTCCCATTCATGTACTTAACAATTTATGTGTGATAAACTTGTTTAAGACTTCGGACAAAGTCGGGAATTTTTTAAAAAAGGATGGGTATGGATGGATCAACCAAAAAGGATGGATCAACACAAGGGATAATGATATGGTAGCCATTAGTGAGACTTGGCTGCAAGAAGGGCAGGATTGGCAGCTCGATATTCTGGGGTTCCCTCCTTTTAGACGCGACAGAACGAGGGCGATTAAAGGGGTAACTGTGGTGTTTCTAGTATCGGGAATATGTCACGCCACTGCTTTGTCAGTACAGACTGGGGAACTCGTCTAGTGAGTCTGTATCTGCGGGGCTATGAGGAACAATTTTTAGAGAGATCGTACCCTGTTGCAGAAACCATAAACTGTTACAGGAGGTGATTTAACTTTCCAGGTATGGACTAGGATACCCGCACGGTAAAATGTTTAGATGTGCTGGAGTTTGTCAAATGTGTTGAGGAAAGATTTCTAAATCAGTGCTGTGAAGTCCCAACAAGAGTGTGGGAGCGTGGAATTGTCAGGGATTGAGACGCTGCACATGACAGACGTTAGTGTAGGGAAAGTCTATGCACCTAGTGATCACAACGCCTTTCGGCCAAGGGTAGGTCTGCCTCATGGGTTGAGACCCTAAACTGGAAAACAAACTATTTTTAAGATATCCGGAAGATTCTGATAAGTGTGATTGGGATAGGCTGTTTTCTGTCAAAGCTGTACTTGATATGTGGGAGACTATCAAAGTGAAATTTTGAGTGTTCAAAGCTTGTGTGCGCATGTCAGAATAAAAGGTACTGTCAGTATAACCGGTTTATGGGAACCTTGGTTTTCAAGAGAAATTGAGGCCAATGTTTCATCCGACCTTGAGGGATGCAGATACACTTAAGTTATGCTTAGCGGCAGGTGAGGTACCTAAGGATTGGAAGATGTCTAAGGTTGTCCCGCTCTTTAAGAAAGGTTCAAAAGATAAACAAGTAAACTTAAGGCCTCTGTACCTGACATGGTAGTGAGAAGGTAAGTTAGTGGATGTTGTTGGCCTGGACTTTAGCAAGGCATTTGACAAGGTCCCGCATGGAACGCTGCTCAGGAAGGTTCAGTCGTTGGGCTTTCAAGATGAAGTAATAAATTAGATTAACCATTGGCTCTGAGGAAGATTCCAGAGAGTGGTAAAGATGCTTGCCTCTCTGAATGGAGGCCTGTGGCTAGTGTAGTGCCGACGGGATCGGTGCTGAGTCTGTTGTTTCTAGTCATCTGTATCAATGATCTGGATGATAATGTGGTCAACTGGAACACCAAATATGCAGATGACTCCCAGAGTGGGGGTATATTGGACAGCGAAGGAGGCTATCATACCTTGCAGAGGGATTTGGATCAGCTGGAAAATTAACAAATATACCTGCGGTGGGAACCAGGAGGCTAGGGTCTACAGATTAAAAGTCGGACACTGATGAGCGTGGACAACAATGGGGTCGGGGAATACAAGGTCACAATGCGTTGGAAATGGCGTCCTATGTGGATAGGGTCGTAAGGAAATGTTTTGACGCATTGGACTTCATGTACTGGGTGCAGGAGATGGGATGTTATGTTGAAGTTGGTGAGGTCTAATGTAGAGTATTGTCTGAAGTTTTGGTCACTTAACTACATGAAAAATGTAAATAGGTTTGTAGAAATACATTTAAAATTTAAAAGGATGACGCCACGATTAGAGGACCTAAGTTATAAGGAAAGATTGAATAGATTAGGACTTTATTCCTTGGAACGCAGATTTCCGGAACATTTGATAGAAATTGTACAAATTATGAGGCTTACAGGTAGGGTTAATGGAGCGGAGGGATGGAAAGAGAGGAATAGACCGGGGGAAAGGGGAATGAAGGACAAAGGATGTGCAGAGGAGAGTATAGTGGTGGTGAGAGGGGTGCTGACGGAGCGGTGCAGAGCTAGAGGCCAGAGTGCTGGCGGAGAACGAGGGGGTTGAGAGAGTGCAGAGTGAGTGGAAAGACTGGTGGAGAGAGGGACAGAAATGTGAAGGGTAAGTGGAGATGGAGCACACAGGGGTGATGATGGTTTCACTCACCTTTCCTCCTCTTCTACACTTCGCTTTCCCCACTCTCTTCCCATCCCCTCTCCCGCTCTCCATGTCCCCTGTAGAAGATGGTCTCGAATGACGCGAGCTAACTTGCACCTTTAAACATCGCCTCCAGTTTGCACAGAAATCCATTGAAGACACCTTCACCGCTCTACAGCCTGAAGAGGTCAGTGCATTATTTCATCACGGGTGGCCATTTCCAATCCGCGGGTCACACCTTCTCTGATAGTCAATCAGGTCGTCATACTCTCCCTTCGGGCATTTTAACACAGGTGAAAATTTTCAGTGAGTGCATTTCTCTCTCCCAGACAACATTCTGACAAAAATTTTTTACTGAAGTTCTTCCCTCACTCCCTCCATGGTTCCCATTTTGGATCAGCCCATCACTCTTTCCCGTGTTAAATCATTTGGCCCTTTGGAATAAGCGACATTCCAAGAGGATATCGAAGGTTTCTTTCGAAACAGTCGGAAGCAAAATGCGAGACTAGGTGTCGGACACTGGGAAAAGACGCTGGAGAGATAGTAATGGGGAAAGGAAATGGCGGACGAACTGATTGAGTATTTTGCATCAGTCTTCACTGTGGACGACACGAGCAATATGGTGGAATTTCCCGGTGTCATGGTTCATGAAGTGTGTGAAGTTACCATCATTAGAGAGAAGGTTGTTGGGGAACTAAAAGGTCTGAAGGGAGATAAGTCACCTGGACCAGATGGTGCAGATCCCAGGATTCTGAAAGAGGTGTCTGAAGAGATTGTGGAAGCATTAGTAATGATCATTCAAGAAGCACTGGGTTCTGGAAAGGTTCCGGAACACTGGAAGTTTGCATGTGTCACTCCACTCTTCCAGAAGGGGAAGAGTCAGAAGAAAGGAAATTGTAGGCCAGTTAGGCTGATCTCGGGTTGGAAAGGTGTTGGAGTCTATTATTAAGTAGCTCTGACGGTACTTGGAATCACATGGTAAGATAAGCCGTCGTCAGCATGGTTTCCTCAAAGGACAATCTCAACTGATAAATCTGTTGGAATTATCTGAAGAAATAACAAGCAGGAGAGGCAAAGGAGGATCGATCGAAACTGTGTACTCGGATTTTCAGATGGCCACTGACAAGATTCCATACATAGAACATAAAATAGTACAGCACATTACAGGCCCTTCGGCCCAGAATGTTGTGCTGACCCTCAAACCCTGCTTCCCATATAACACCCCACCTTAAATTCCTCCATATACCTGTCTAGTAGTCTCTTAAACTTCACTAGTGGATCTGCCTCCACCACTTACTCAGGCAGTGCATTCCACGCACCAACCACTCTCTGAGTGAAAAACCTTCCTCTAATATCCCCCTTGAACTTCCCTCCCCTTACCTTAAAGCCATGTCCTCTTGTACTGAGCAGTGGTGCTCTGGGGGAGAGGCGTTGGCTATCCACTCTATCTATTCCTCTTAATATCTTGTACACCTCTATCATGTCTCCTCTCATCCTCCTTCTCTCCAAAGAGTAAAGCCCTAGCTCCCTTAATCTCTGATCATCATCCATACTCTCTAAAACAGGCAGCATCCTGGTGAATCTCCTCTGTACTCTTTCGAATGCTTCCACATCCTTCTTATACTGAGGCTGCTTAACAAGTTACGAACTCGTGGTATTACAGGGAAGATTCTGGCATAGATAAATCAGTGGCTGATTGTTAGGCGGCAAAGAGCGGGAATAAATCGAGCCTGTTCTGATTATCTGGCGATGGCTAGTGGTGTTCCACAGGGACAGGTGTTGGGACTGCTGCTTTTTACGTTGTATGCCGGAATTTTGATGCTGTAACTGATTACCTTGTTGAAAAGTTTCAGGTGATATGAAGAAGGGTGGAGGGACAGGTAGTTTTGAGGAAGTTGAGGAGGTACAGGGGGACGGACAGCCAGGTTAGGAGAGTGGACAAAGAAATGACAGTTGGAACACAGTGTCTGCAAATGTACTGTCAGGCACTTTGGTTGAAGACGTGGAAGGATTGAGTATTTTCGAAACGGAGGGAAATTACGAAAAAACACTAGGGCGCCAATGCACTTGGGAGTCCTTGTGTAGGATTCCCTAAAGGTGGATTTTCCGGGTGAGTCCGTGGTGAGGAAGGCAGGTGCAATATTAGCATTCATTTCAAGAGGAATAGAATATAAAAGCAAAGATGTCCTGTTGAGACTTTGTAAAGCACTGGTGAGGCCGCACTGTCAGCAGTTCAGGCCATTACCTTAGAAAAAGTGCTGTGCACCTGGAAGGAGTTCAAACGAAGTTGACGAAAACGATTCGGCGATTGAACGGCTTGTCATATGAAAAGTGTTTGACTCTGGGCCTGTATTCACTGGATTTCAGAAGGATAAGAGGTGACGTCATTGAAGCCTGACTGAAGAGTTTGACGGAGTGGATGTGGAGAGGATGTTCTCTCTGGTGGGAGAGTCTGAGACCAGAGGACGCAACCTCACAATGGAGAGGCGTCCTTTCAGAAGGCATTTATTTTGCCAGGAAGCGGTGAATGTGTAGAATTCTTTGTTACAGGCTGCTGTGGAGGCCAAATCTTTATGTATATTTAAGGAAGGGTTTGATTGATTCTTGATTGGTCAGGGCATGAATGGATGCACGGAGAAGGCAGGAGACTGGGGCTCAGACGGAAACGGAATCAGTCATGATGAAATGGCGGCGCAGACTCGATGGATCTGATGGGCTGATTCTGCACCGATGTCTTATGGTCATTTTGTCTTGTGGACTTTCAGGGAGACAAATTCCACAAATGATTCAGGTTCGGTGGGGACAACAACACCTGCTAGTGAAATGAAACCCGCTGTTTACCGTGGAGGGGGGGGGGGTTTCTTGCGATAGCAGTTGTCCGGACGGTATGGCTATAATCGCTTAATGTTTGTGTTAAATAATGAACGTGAATAGACTCCTTTAGTTCTAGAATCACTGAGAAAATAATTGCCAACATTTGTTCCTGTTGAGTGGGAGTAAATTGTCGAACGTGTTTTCTCTAATTTCAGCAGAGATTCTAACTCCCCATCTTCCCGATTTATTAATCTAATACCAAATACACATGGACGGGAGGGATATGGAGGACTCTCCATATTCCAGTTCTAGCTCCAGAGGACCATAAGATCAGAAGACGAAATGTCAGAATTGGACCATTCAGCCCATCGAGTCTGCTCCGCCAGTTCATGGCTGATCCCGGATTCCACACAACCCCATACACCTGTCTTCACACTATATCCTTTGATGCCCTGACCGGTCAGGAAACGATAGACTTGCGCTTGAGACGTAAGCAAGACTTGTCCTCCACCGCAGACTGTAGCAGAGCGTTCCACAGACTCTCATGCTCCATGATAGGTAATTGTAGTATGGCAAGCGGCTGCGGATTGTAACATTAACTCCGTGTTCACACTGGCGCTGCTCAGAATTCTGCATTCTGAGAGACATAACTACCTCTCAAAACTTCAGGAGCTTCACTGCACAGTCGGCGGTGACGTCACATGAAGCTGCCGCTGCGCAGAACGACTTGGAGGAACCTGCTTACAATCATGGGCACAGTATATCCCTCGGTTACTGACATAGGTAAACAGACAGGGCTCTCCATTACTTTAACCTCATTAACACCTGCTCTGTATGCTCCGGCAAACATGGAACATTATTCACTGCATTACTAAAATGGATATTTTAAATATCTGGCAAATTGACGTATAAATAAATAACTTCAGACCGCCGTTATATCTGTTTCTGTGCTCCATATTCACTGTCCCTGACGACACTGAAACATTCTTTAATCTCACCGAAGAGCACATCGCGGGAATTGCAAAACTTCGACGTTGAAGCGGTCGATTGAAGTGGAATATGGACAGAAACTTCACAGAAAGGCCCTGTCCTGTGTTCACATAATCTGTCGCATTACGCTGTCTATAGTCAGCACTTAGAATTGATTGGGCAGAAATAGTTTCTGATTGTAACAATATCTGGCACCAATAGAATCTGCTGCTGAACCTAGGTTTTGTCTGAAATCGAGATGGTATGTTGTTTCTGTGATCGGTACTATTGAATGGAAACTAATGCAATGAGCTACCTGCACAATCACAGTTAATTTGCAGGTAGATCCCTGCGCTGTCGCGGTTGTAGCCATTGTTCACGGTCCATTTATATTCTTCCTGTCATTTTTGTACAGATGTACATCTACAACCTGGCCGCGGTTCCGTCACCCAGCTTACAGCATCGCGTCCTCTCTCCCTCATCCCCTCGGGTCGACTCCCCAAAAGCCCGCCAAAACAGCTTACAGACCCAGAAGAGAGAATAAGATTAATCCCAACTGGTTAACAAATGAATGCAATTCTCGTTATCAGTAAATTTTAACCCAAACAAGCTTCCAGCGCTCTTTTATAACAAAGAAGCATTCTTACTTTTAACAAGACAAAGAAGCCATTTTGATTAACAGACGGAGTAACAAAGAAGAAACGCCCTTTACACTCTCCCCCCACCAAAAATAACTCCCCAACTCTTCCTGCCAATGCACACCCTAACCCAGGCACAAACAGTGACATTGCTCCCCAAACAGTAGACCTCACGCCCTGTTCCTCAGGCGCTACATAGGTCAAATTATCTGGGAGTTCCTTAACCCTCCGAGACCTCCGTACCCCTTCAGCAAATCCCTCCAGGCTCGGACACAACCGGGGATACCTCGGGTCCGCTTGCCAACTCTCTAAATCTCTCACTCATAACCCCTTGCAACTCTGAGCCCCCCGCTGTACACGGCTAATCCTCCCCACTACACCTGACTCAGTGGTAGAAGGGCCAAAAGGTCTCTTCCTCAATCGAGGGGAAGTTAGCAAAAGGCAGCATGTACCACACATCCAGCGCATCATCCTTCGACTCCGTATTCTTCCTCACTTCTGCGATCGGTAGCTCCTGTTTGATCTTCTCCAAACGGAAACACGTGGCCTGCACTGCTCCCCCAGCCTCTTCAGCCTCCCGCAATCGAAACATCAGCTTCCTCTCTGGCTACTCCAACTCCCGCCACAGTCTCAACAATTCTGTATTCACTGCACTTATCTCCAGCTTTTCCGTCCTGATGACTTCTTCAAGGTCAACCTTCAGGGTTTCCACTTCATTTGGACTGTCGATGGTCATCATCAGGTTCCCTTCAAACTTCCGCTTCCCTCTTCCAAGATCTCTCCGCAATTGCTTCACCTCCTCAAACTCCCCTCTTCGGGCTCTCGGTTTGCTGTTACTCTTAATCAGATAACTTTCTTGGTCTTCCAACTGATTCCGGATCTCTTTCTCCGGTCTCTGCTGAGAATTCGGCCTCTCCATCTCCACATCATGCTTGATTCCGTAGAGACAGTCACTCACGAGCTGCGACCTTCGCCAGACCTGACACGTGACCAGAGAAAGCTTTAGCTCTTTAGTTCTCAGTCGCTCCTGCAACAGTCTCGCTTCAGATTCTCCCGAGGCAAATCCAAATACCAGGAGAACATCCACATACGCCAAAACTCCAGACACCTCCACATCCCCCATGGTCTTCCACATGCCCCGCGGGAAGGTTGCAAGGGCTCCGGATATGCCCTCTGGCATCTTTTCGTACCGGAAGAATCCTAGGGGACCTATAAAGGCCGTCTTCTCCTTGTCGGCCTCACTCATCGGCATCTGGCAACATTCGCTCCTCAGATCCAGCACCTTAAACCACTTCGTACCACTCAGACAGGCCATCGCCTCTTCGGCCCTCAGAGCCGTATTCTGGTCACTGACAGTGCACCTCTTCAGCGCACTATACTCCACACACACGCTGCCTACGTCTCCTACGGCTTCAGGGCCCAGTCGCCACGACCTCTCTCTCTCACCGAGGTATCTTCAGCGGTCAACTCCCCTCCCTCGTGGTATTTCGGAGCGTCCACTAAGAGGGTTTCACCCTCAGATACTTGCCCCTGGCCGCACCACCACCGGCTCTCGTTTGAATTCGGTACCGGCCCGTGGCTATTACACAAGTCCTCCCAAGCAGCTCGAAACTCTGGGTTTAATAAATAATAATAGACAGTACACCATATGCGATTAAATGATAACACTTTATAGATATTACTAGAACTATGTGATTAATAATGGTACAATATATATAAAGGAAAAGAAAATAAAGAAAAGGCGCCAAGACTTATCAAAGTCCAAACCACTTCGTGTACAACCGTTGGAGCTCAATTACTGAAGTCTTCTGGCCACTATTTGATCCCCTCCGAACTCCTCGACTCGTAGCTCAGGACCACTCGAAGTGATCAACCAAGCACATCTATCTTCGTCTTCTCTCCTCGCCGAACATCCTGGCCTCGGACCCCCTCTCGGGGTCCGTTCCTCACCCAGTTTACAGCATCGCGTCCTCTCTCTCTCTCTGTCACCCCCTCGCGCCGACTCCCCCAAAGCCCGCCAACAATAGCTTACAGACCCAGAGGAGAGAATAACATTAATTCCAATTGGTTAACAAATGAATACAATTCCCGTTATCAGTAAATTTAACTCAAATAAGCTTCCAGCACTCTCTTGCAACAAAGAAGCATTCCTACTTTTAACAAAACTAAGAAGCCATTTGATTAACATACGCAGTAACAAAAAAGAAAAATAAACCCTCACAAAGAAGAAACCCTCTTATACTAATAAGAAACCCCCTCTACACAACGTTCTCATGGATGCTGCCCGACCTGCTGAGTTCCTCCATTGTGTTGTACGTGTTGCCTTTCCCAGCGTTTGAATGCCACCGATCCTTGAATGTGGAGTTGGAGATGCGGGAGAACACAGCGCCCCACTGGCGTTTAATATTGTGGATCTGTGAAAGATAAATCAATTCTGTATCAAATCCCATGTCGCAGGTACTTACTGTCACTGCCAAACTCACAATGTACACCAGAAAGGCCACTCGGTCTATCTGCTCTCTGCCCAGGTTTCTGTTCCATATCCGTATTTTAAAAATTATCTCTCACTCTCCCTGTTGCAACTTGTCACCACTCCGTGGGAGAAGAGATTTCCCTTGAATTCCCAGAATCAGAGAAATCTGCAGCAAATTACAGGCCCTTCGGCCCACAGCAACCAACTCTAGAAAATGCCTAGAATTACCCTACGACAGAACCCTCTATTTTCCTAAGCTCCATGTACCTCTCTAAGATTCTCTTAAAAGACTCAATTGTACCCGTCTATACCACCGTCGCTGGCAGTGCAGTCCACACACCCACCACCATCTGTATAAAAAAAATATATCTCTGACACCTCCATTGAACTACTTCCAAGCACCTTAACTATGCCCCCCACGTGTTAGCCATCTCGGCCCTGGGGGGAAAAAAGCCTCTGACTTTTCACACGATCAATGCCTCTCATCATCTGATACACCTGCATGAATTTCCTGCATGATTTTCCCCAGGCTAATTAACACGATGATCTCGCTGAGTATTTGACCTTCCCCAGGGCTCTGGACTAAGGTGGTTAAACTCCTATTTCTCTGCTCTTTTCAAATTTTGTGTCATTTTCACCAATTTCAAAGGACTGTGCCTCAGACAGCTGGGTTGCTGCAATGCACCTCTAAAGCCTGACAGCAGACTAGCGAGTGAATCTTCAGTGGAGCAGAGTCAGAAACCAAAGAGTTACCAGCACCAATCAGGGCTTTGGGGCTCTGGAAAGAGATGTGGTCTGGAGGTTACGAGCATTAGGAGGAAGAGGAACAAGACCAGCAGGATGTGGCTATGAATGAAAGATGAGAAACATTTGGAAACTGGTTAATTGAAAAACAAAATGGTTAATTTCTACAAAACATTGCAGATAATCAGCAGGTCAGGCAGCAAATGTGGAGAGGAATAAATGGGCAGCATTTAATCCGAGCCCCTTCAGCATGTCTAGATTGTGTACTCCTCTGCTTAGTTGCTGCCTGAACTGCAGAGCTCCTTCAGTATTTTGTGTGTGTGCGTCTTTGTATTTCCAGCAACTGCAGAATCTCTTTTGTTTCACATCTGCATTTGTAAGGGGAGTGAACTTTGGCATTAGATACACGAAATGCCTGTTGATATTGAGTGTATCGTTTATGGGAGCCGCTTTCTGCGTTAAGAAAGCTGCTGAGTTTTCTACACACAAAAAAAAACTGAGATATGGACATGAAACCAAAGCTTGCAGAACTTTTTAATGGCACCGTGAGTACCCATAAAGCCGCGCGATTAAAATTTCGCTGTTGTTTGAAGCACCGATCAAATGCGCAGGCGCAGGGTTGCTGCCGTCTCCGATAACTACGCATGCGCGCAGTATACAAAATGTCGGGAGGCGCGGAAAGGTAAGGGCTTTTTCGACTCTAATTGAGTGACAATTGCTGTGAGAACCGGAGACTGTAACCCGCAAACTCGGCACAGGCCAGGTCTTTTTCCTCTCTCTCAGCCCCACGATCCGTACGCGGGCCCCGGGGAGCTTCCGGCTAATCAGGGAATGGGAGCAGATAGATCTCACAAACAGAGCTGAGCTCGAGCAATCTGAATGCAAGGATTAGGAATTCGGAAAAAAGAGAACAAAATCTTTCTATCAGCTGTTGAGAAAATCACCTTTGTTCTGCCTCCAACCGCAGCTGCTGGAAATCCGGAGGAATTTCACACAAAATGCCGGAGGAACTCAGCATTAGTACTCTTTCCCGTAGATGCTGCCCGGCCTGCTGAGTTCCTCCAGCATTTTGTGTGTGTTGCTTGTTCTGGAGTTTTCTACACGTAAGGATATGTTTTGACCTATTCTGTCTGGGTACATAATGATATCAAACAACTTTGCCCTGGGCAACAAGTAGCTTTCACATCACAAATGTGCCAGACTCCAATGAGACAGACTACTGCCCTTCCCTTCATATTCATTGGCATCACCAAGTTCATCACCGTCAGTCACCTGAGGGAGGGTTCAGGGGAAATATTTATGTCCAATACAGAAACTGGTGTTACAACTGGTGATGCAAAAATTGCTGGAGAATTTGCAAGTGGGAAGAAGGGGAGTGATATTTAAAAGCCCGACTTTTTAAAGCATCATTTAGCAAGAAAATTGCATACAGTGTCATGCAAAAATTTGGGCACCTTTCTGTTCCTGTGAATAGCTAAGCGAGTAAAACAATGACCTGATTTCCAAAAGGCATAAAGTTAAAGATGACACATTCTTTAATATTTTAAGCAAGATTACTCTTTTGTATCCATCATTTACAGTTTCAAAATAATAAAAAAGGAAAAGGGCCTGAAGTGAAAGTTTGGGCACCCTGCATGGTCAGTACTTAGTAGCAACCCCTTTGGCAAGTATCACAACTTCTAAATGCTTTCTGTAGCCAGCTAAGAGTCTTTCAATTCTTGTTTGGGGATTTTTGCCCATTCTTCCTTGCAAAAGGCTTCTAGTTCTGTGAGATTCTTGGGCCGTCTTGCATGCACTGCTCTTTTGAGGTCTAAACACAGATTTTCGATGATGTTTAGGCCGGGGGACTGTGAGGTCCATGGCAAAATGTTCAGCTTCAGGTAGTCCATTGTGGATTTTGAAGTGCGTTTAGGATCATTATCCTGTTGTAGAAGCCATCCTCTTTTAATTTTCAGCTTTTTTACAGACGGTGTGATGTTTGCTTCCAGAATTTGCAGGTATTGAATGGATTTCAGTCTTCCCTCTACCAGTGAAATGTTCCCCGTGTCACTGGCTGCAACACAAGCCCAAAGCATGATCAATCTACCCCCATGCTAAAGAGTTGGAGAGGTGTTCTTTTCATGAAATTCTGCACCCTTTTTTCTCCAAACATACCTTTGCTTATTGCAGCCAAACAGTTCTTTTTTAACTTCATCAGTCCAGTGGACTTTTTTCCAAAATGCATAAGGCTTGTTTAGATGTTACTTTGCAAATATCTGAAGCTGAATTTTGTGGCGAGGGCACAGGAAAGGTTTTCTTCTGATGTTTCTTCCATGAAAGTCATATTTGTGTAGGTGTCCCTGCACAGTAGAACAGTGCACCACCACTTCAGTCGGCTAAATATTCCTGAAGGTCTTTTGCAGTCAAACGGGGGTTTTGATTTCCCTTTCTGGTCATCCTATGAGCAGTTCTCTCGGAAGGATTTCTTGGTCTTCCAGGCCTCAACTTGACCTCCACCATTCCTGTTAACTGGCATTTCTTAATTACATTACGAACTAAGGGAATGGCTACCTGAAAACGCTTTGCTATCTTCTTATAGCCTTCTCCAGCTTCGTGGGCATCATGTATTTTAATTTTCAGAGTGCTAGGCAGGGACTTAGAGGAGCCCATGGCTCTGATTGTTGGGACGAAGTTTGTGGAGTCAGGGTATTTATAGAGCTTTGAAATTTGCAACATCTGGCTTTTCCTAATGAAGACTGTAATTACTTGAAAACACAATAAAAAAAAGTTTAATAAAAAAAAAGACTGTGAACAAGCCATTGCTCTAACAAGCTAATTAAGGGCTGGACCTTGGTAACATTTATCTGAGAGCTCAAATCTCTTGGGGTTCCCAAACTTTTGCATGGTGCTCCTTTCCTTTTTTTTCCACTCTGAAATTGTAAAAACAAAAATAATACTCTAATCTTGCTTAAAATGTTGAAAAGAATGTTTCATCTTTAACTTCATGACTTTTGGAGATCAGTTCATCTTCTCAGGACTTTATTCCTTGGAATGTCAAAGATTGAGGGGAGATTTGATTGTGAAAGAGGGGCATAGATGGTGTAAATTCATTTTTCAATCTTTTTTATTGATTTCCAAATAAAGAATATACAAATCGGAAGAGGAGTTTAACAAGTAGATAATATAAAAGACATATAAACAGCAACAGTAAAAACAAAAAGTATATAATATCAAAATCAAATAAGTAAAATATTATCCTGTTATATATACAATGGTCAAAAAAAACTATAACTCATAATAATCATAAAAAAAGATTGGAGATTTTATTGATAAGGAAAAAAAACCCACTAACTAAACTGAAACAAAAAACAAAAAAAAAGAAAGAGAAAAAAAGGAAAGAAAAAGAAAGATTGGGCAGTCCAATTGAGGATAAAATTAAAGAAAACAGAGAGAAAAAAAACACATCCTTCCAGTCATCTCCAAACCTTCATGGATAAGGATTTTCCCGAAGAGAATTTAAAAAAAAATAATAAATTTAAATCATGTGAAAATATTGAATAAAAGGTCGCCAGACTTGTTCAAAATTAAAGGATGTATCAAATGTTCGGCTTCTAATTTTCTCCAAGCTTGGACATGACATAATGGAGGAGAGCCAATAGAAAACAGTAGGTGGGTTAGATTCTTTCCAATGTAGCAAAATAGCTCTCCTAGCCGGTAAAGTTGAAAAAGCTATCACATGTTGGGTGGAAGCAGACACTTTGCTTGCTTCCTCTGGAATAATCACAAAAATTGCTGTTAGTGGATTAGGTTGAACATCCATATCTATAACTTCAGATAATATTCCAAACACATTCCTCCAAAAATTATTTAAACTTACACATGACCAAAACATATGAGTTAAAGTAGCCATTTCTGTGTTACATCTGTCACAAATAGGGCTTATATTCGGTAAAATATGCGCCAATTTGTCTTTGGACATATGAGCCCTATGTACTATGTTAAACTGAATTAAGATATAGCGTGACCAGATAGATGAATTATTGACTAAGTAATACATTTTACTCCGTTGATTATCTGAAAGTGAATGTTGAAGTTCTACTTCCCAGGTACGTTGAACCCAATCATTAGGCGACATGTGAGCATTCATTAACTGTTTATACATGATAGCTATTAATTGCTTTTGAAAAGGTTTAAACTGAAAAATAACGTAAGCCAAATTTGAAGAGCAGGCCAAGGGGTAATTCGGTAAAAAATCGCGTAAGAAATTCCTAACCTGTAAATACCTGAAAAAATGTGTATTAGAGATATCATATTTATCCATTAACTGTGAGAAAGACATTAAACAGTCTTGTAAAAACAAATCTAAGAAAGTCTTTATTCCCTTAATTTTCCATGTTAAAAAAGCCTTATCCAAAGTTGATGGTTTAAAAAAGAAATTAGAATAAACATTACTAGAAAGTAAAAAATAATTTAATTCAAAAAATCTATGAAATTGAAACCAAATTTTAAAAGTATGTTTAACAATAGTGTTAAGAGCTTGTCTACCTATTCTGGAGAATGAAAACGGAAGAGGAGCTCCTAATAAAGAAGCTAACGAAAACCCCATTACTGGATTTTCCTCCAACTGTAACCATGAAGGGCGATCTTGGTCGTCTGTATCATAAATCCAAAAAGTAATATAACGAATATTAATTGCCCAATAATAACATCTAAAGTTTGGTAAAGCCAGTCCTCCATCTTTTTTTGATTTTTGCAATAAAAGTTTATTCACTCTAGAGCCTTTATTATTCCAAACATAAGATAAAATCAAAGAATCTATTTTATCAAATAATGTTTTTGGAACAAAAGAGGGAACTGCTTGAAATATATATAAAATTTTGGTAGAATAGCCATTTTTATAGCATTTATTCGACCTATCAATGACATCGACATAGGTGACCATTTAGAAAGCGCCGTTTGAGTATATTCAACTAAAGGGAAGGTGTAAATTCAAGCTGGCTTTTACCACTGATTGGTGTGGGACTACAACCAATGGCCATTGGTTAAGGGTGAAAGGTGAAATGTTAAGGGGAACATGAGGGGAAACTTCTTCACACTGATGGTCATCTGGGTTTGGAATGAGCAGCCATCACAAGTGGTGCATGTGAGCTCAATTTCAACATTTAAGAGGTTCGTGTAGGTACCTGGATGGTAGGGATATATGAGAGTGGGCTATTTAAATAGTTCAGCACAAACTAGATGGCCCAAAGGGCCTGTTTCTGTGTTGTACTTTTCTACACGAACCTGAAATATTACAAACATTCACTCTAAGCCCTTTTAACAGCTGTGCGGACCAACCATTCATCTCAGCAGGAATTTTTTATATGGCGTTAAAATTGTGGCACTTTAAGTTAATAATACATAAGAGAACATCCCAGTTGCACGTCAAGAAAGACTATTTGTGTGATACTGTTTCAGTTACTGTGGGGCCAGGCACCCATGCTGCTCAGCAGGAGCAGGGAATAATACCAATGGAGAGTCAAACTGAGCCAGGTCACAGATTGGAGACGGCAGAAATGCCCCATTCTTATAGAGACAGGAAGAGCATCAGGGAAGTGATGGTCATTCCAGATACCAGCACTCTGCCCAGTCAGGAGATGATTTCTCTGTCCAACTTGGGTAGGACCTCACTGTAACAGTGTGATACCAGATCAATCCTTGGCAACTCATGTAATCTCATCTGAAATATTGTCCTACACCCATTGATGGATTTTGTAAATCTTTTTACAGGTTAAAAACAAGAAGGAATTTGTCTCCAGGAAGCTCAAACACGGCACACCAGTTTTGTTGTCTCTGTCTAGATATTTAAGAAGTGGAGCAAGGAATTCAATCGACCATCCTTCCTGCTCAGACTGTGGGGGGGGGGGGGGGGGGGATTCACTTGGTCATTTGACCAACTGGCACGCCTGTCATTTTACACAGGAGAAAGGCCTTTCACCTGCTCAGACAGTGGGAATGGATTCACTCGGTTATCTCAACTGAAGGTACATCAGCAGGTTCACACTGGGCAAGGCCATTCTGTGTGTGGGAAATGATTCTGTTGGTCATCCCACCTGTGGACACACCAATCAGTTAGATCACACTGGGCACAGGCTGTCATCTGCTGAATTTCGGGGAAGTGATTCTCTCGGTTATCTGATCTAATGGCTCACCAGCGACTTCACACCAGGGGGCGGCCGTTCACCTGCATAGTCTGTGGGAAGGGATACACTCAGTCATCCCACCTACTGAGCCATCAGCGAGTTCACACTGGGGAGAAGCCGTTCACTTGCTCAGCCTGTGGGAAGGGATTCACTGAGTCATCCAACCTACAGAGTCATCAGCGAGTTCACACTGGAGAGAAGCCGTTCACCTGCTCAGAATGTGGAAGGAGATTCACTGTGTCATCCCACCTACTGGTACATCAGCGAGTTCACACCGGGGAGAAGCCGTTCACCTGCTCAGAATGTGGGAAGGGATTCACACTGTCATCCCGCCTACTGGTCCATCAGCGAGTTCACACCGGGGAGAAGCCATTCACCTGCTCTGTCTGTGGGAAGAGATTCACTGCATCATCCAACCTACTGGTACATCAGCGAGATCACACTGGGGAGAGGCCATTCACCTGCTCAGTCTGTGGGAGGGGATTCACTCAGTCATTCAGACTACAGAGTCATCAGAGAGTTCACACTGGGGAGAAGCCGTTCACCTGCTTAGTCTGTGGGAAGAGATTCACTGAGTCATCCAGCCTACAGAGACATCAGCGATTTCACACTGGGGAGAGGCCGTTCACCTGCTCAGTCTGTGGGAAGAGATTCACTGAGTCATCTAGCCTACAGAGTCATCAGCGATTTCACACGGGGGAGAAGCCGTTCACCTGCTCAGTCTGTGGGAAGAGATTCACTGATTCATCCAACCTACAGAGACATCAGCGAGTTCACACTGGGGAGAAGCCATTCACCTGTTCAGTCTGTGAGAAGGGATTCACTGAGTCATCCTACCTACAGAGACATCAGCGAGTTCACACTGGGGAGAGGCCATTCACCTGCTCAGTCTGTGGGAAGGGATTCACTGAGTCATCCAACCTACAGAGACACCAGCGAGTTCACACTGGGGAGAAGCTGTTCACCTGCTCAGTCTGTGGGAAGAGATTCACTGAGTCATTTAACCTACAGAGACATCAGCGAATTCACACTGGGGAGAAGCCGTTCACCTGCTCAGTCTGTGGGAAGGGATTCACTCAGTCATCCCAACTACTGGCACACCAGTCAGTTCATACTGGGGAGAAGCCATTCACCTTCTGAGTCTGTGGGAAGTGATTCACTCAGTCATCCAACCTACTGGTGCACCAGTGAGTTCACACTGGAGAGAAGCCGTTCACCTGCTCACTGTGCGGGAAAGGATTCACTACCTCATCTAAACTGAAGGTACATCAGAGCGTTCACACTGGGGAGAAGCCATTCACCTGCTCTGTCTGTGGGAAGGGGTTCACTGAGTCATCCTACCTACAGAGACATCAGCGAGTTCACACTGGGAGAAGCTGTTCACCTGCTCAGAATGTGGGATAGGATTCAATCAGTCATCTCAACTACTGGCACACCAGTCAGATCACAACAGGGAGTGGCCGTTGTTATGAATCCCTAGGTTTCGTTTGCTGTGGACTGTCATTTTTAGAGAGAAAGTGTGAGGTTAAGAAGGTGAATCAGTTTGACTTGCAGCTTGTTTAGTTTTAACCGAGGACATGGACGCTCAGAGTCAGACGGAGATGGAGGAAAAATGGAAGGATCGAAACCAGGGAGCTCGTGGCCAAGGGTCATTTTTCAGAAATTTCC
The DNA here is from genome assembly GCF_048418815.1 of Hemitrygon akajei. Classification (NCBI taxonomy): domain Eukaryota; kingdom Metazoa; phylum Chordata; class Chondrichthyes; order Myliobatiformes; family Dasyatidae; genus Hemitrygon; species Hemitrygon akajei. Next base: position 2,517,156 of record NW_027331988.1, read on the forward strand.
TATGCCCACAAGGGCGGGTTAATTATCAATTCACCGTATATCGAATGTGTGGTTGTCACCTCGTTTGATCCATAGGTTTGGATCGGATTTGGCGTATCCTGTGGAGACCACTTATGTCTTACCCTTTCCTGGGTGTGACGACGATACCTCTTGTGACAATTCGCTTTCGGTGATAATTTGTATGTGGATTTGGAACGACGGATAAAATCTACAGCGACTGTTCTCTCATTTTACCGCCGTGGAACCTGTGGAATTCGACATAATTGCCTTCTCTCGACATTTACCCTGGATTACAACTATCTCTCTCTGATCACCTATTCTGTGGATGAACTGAACTTTACCATCTCAAGACTCAAAGCCTTGTTTCCCCCGAGCTCAGTAGTTTGGGAGTTATATTTACACACATTTATACACATAACACTAAACTTTTGTTTAAATTGTTTAAGTTACAATTTTATAAGTAGTTACAAATAAAGACAGTGGTTTTATCATCAAAACTGGACTCCAGGTGTAGTCTATTGCTGCTGGTTTGTTTCTAAAGCATTATGGTTCATAACAAAATTGGGGCCTGCGTCTGGGATATGAACAAATTTGGGGGCTTATTGATCAAATAATTATCAATCTGATTGGGGAAAATCCCTTTTGATTTATTTGTGTGTGGAAATCAGCAGCAATGGATATTTATATATGTCTGGAAGCGCCAACCCCCTGAGGCATTAGGAAAAGCAAAAAAGAATGAATTGCTGACTATTGCGAATGGGCAGAACCTTAAGGAGGAAAGAATGTGTGAAGGACCAGGGGAAGCATAAAACTGGGAGAGCAGGTACAGGTGAAAAAAATAGGGGTTTTATTACCCAAAATGTTTATAATCTCAACAGAACTGTTCTACAGTCCAAACTTGAATCAGCTAAACGGAACAAAACTGGGTTACAACAACATAGCGAAATACTCCTCAGACCTAGAGACACCACTCAGCTCCTGCCTGTGGGCTTATATTGGATGCTGGCCATTCAATAGTAAATTGCATGGGAGAGAAAACATTCCTCTCCTTAAAAAGATATGCCATAAATGAAGTAGCTCCAGAGAACACCCCTCTGGCTGTAGTAGAATGGCACAATCCAATTATCCAGCCCCAGCCCCATCAGTCGTTTCCCAGATTATCAGGAGGACGGTCGGCTACAGGACACATTAATATGCCCAGTTGATGGTGCGGCTGTGAATTGCAGCCACCATAGGGGGCTATGAGAAAGCCAGAAATTCAGAGGAAAATAGTTGAGCACTATATATCTATGAAGGTATTTGATAAAGAAGTGTTAAAGAGGTTTCCTGTGAGTAAAGAGGAGATCCAGTTACGACTGGAACAATTGAAGATTGATGTACTTAAATTAGAGGCTGAAGAGAACGAGAGAAAGAGGGGGTTTGATGCTCAAGAGGCATACAAACAGACAGAAGAAGCATAAAAAAGTTTTGAAGCTGAGGAAGCAGAAAAACAGAGGGAAGAAGGAGAAAGACAGAGGCAGTTTGTGATAGAGAAGTTAAGGCTCGAGAAAGAAGTTGCTGTCTCAAAGGAGTTGGTTGCACCGTTTATTGCCAGCCAGGAAGTTAAATTGGTCCCTCCATTTGATGAGACTGAGGTTGGTAAATACTTACAGCATTTTGATAAAGTGGCTCAAAGTCAAAAGTGGCCGAAAGGAAGCTGGACTCTTTAGTTACAATGTATAATTAAGGGTAAGGCTCAACAAGCTCATTCTGCCCTATCAATTGAAAATGCAGCTAATTATGACATAGTGAAACAGGCTGTGCTCAAAGCTTATGAGTTGGTCCCAGAATCATACAGGCAAAAGTTTAGAAATTTGTGGAAATCTGTGAATCAGACTTATATGGAATTTGCTTCTGAGAAGTTTGTGTGTTTTGACCGCTGGTGCACATATAAAAATATAAATGATGATTTTTACAGATAGAAAGAGTTGATTTTAATTGAAGAATTCAAAAGCTGTGTCTATGATGACATAAAGACATATTCAGATGAAAAAGATGCTGTCACTTTACGGAAGTCTGCTACATTAACAGATTAGTTTGCTTTAACTCATAAGGTTAAGTTTACCCCAAATAAGATCTTCCAAAAGAATAGCAGGGATCAGCAGGGTAAACCTGAAATTAAAGCTGTGACTAGTGACAACAGTAAGGATGAAGGGAAGCAGTTGAAGGAGAAATATTCTGGTCTTACTTGTTACGATTGTAAGAAAGCTGGTCATGTGATGGCTAATTGTTCCATCCTGAAGAAGAAAAAGGAAAAGGAGGCAGTCCCAAATGCCTGTGATCAGTATGTTGATGCACCTATAAACCCACAGGGTTCTGAACATTCTGTTGAGGTTCAGTTAAGGACTGAGAGGTCTGACCGAGTTAAGAAGGGATTCGATCATTTTATGTCAGATGGGTTTGTATTAGTAAAGGAAGGGTTAACCCCGTTACCAGTGAAAATTCTTTGAGTTACTGGGGCTTCTCAGTCACTTATATTAGACAGCGTTCTAAAGTTTGGTGATGAGACTGACACTGATGAGATAAATCTTATTAAAGGCATTGGGGGTGGCATGGTTTCTGTGCCATTGCACAAGGTAACTTTACAGTCAGGATTGGTTTCTGGACCTGTTAAGATCGGATTATGCTCCAGTTTACCGGTGGAAATTGTTACTTTGCTGTTAGGGAATGACCTGGCAGATGGTAAAGTTGTTCCTGTAGTGTAGTTGACAACTAAGCCAACCACTGACGACCCACAGATGGATTTTAACATTTATCCTTCCTGCGCTGTAACTCAAAGTAACTCGAAGTATGGCTAAAATGTCTGCCGACACAGACAGTTCTGTGCAGCATGATTCTGATACCCATGATAGCCAAAATCGGGATTCAGGTTATGATGACTTGTCAGGGACTTTTCTGCCTTCATTGTTTCAACAGGATTCAGGTAGTAAGTCTGATGAGAAAGATTTATCCCAGTGTAGGAAGGAGTTTATAGCAGAACAGAACCGAGACCCTGAGATTGAAGCTTTGAAAGAAACAGCTGTCTCAGATGATGAGATTAAGAAAGTGCCAGCAGGGTATTATCTCGAGGATGGAGTGTTAATGAGGCAGTGGAGGCCACCTGCTATACCAGCGAGTGAGGAATGGGCAATTTTTCACAAAGTTGTAGTTCCTAAAGTTTATAGGGCTGAAATTTTAACTTTGGCCCATAGTATGCCATTAGGTCGACATTTTCGAGTGAATAAAACTGTAAACAGGAATATGAAATAATTTTACTGGCCTAATTTGAGGAAAGATGTTGTGACCTTTTGCAGAACCTGTAACACTTGTCAAGTTGTGGGTAAACCTAATCAGGTCATCCCAGTGGCCCCACTGTGGTCTAAACCTCCATTCGGTGAACCCTTTTCTAAGGTTATCCTGGATTGAGTTTGCCCATTGCCAAAGACTAAAGCTGGCCATCAGTATTTGCTAACTATTATGTGTACTGCATCCAGATTCCCAGAGGCAATACCTCTCAGAAATATTAAATTTAAAACTGTGGTGAAGGCTGTTACCAAGTTTTTTTTTACTTTATTTGGTTTGCCTAAAGAAATCCAATCTGATCAAGGAAGTAATTTTACATCTGGATTATTCCAGCAGGTAGTTTATGAACTGGGAGCTAAACAAATTACATCGTCCGCGTACCATCCGGAATCACAGTGGGTTCTAGAAAGATTTCATTCTACCCTCAAAACAATGATTAAGACATAATGTGTACCACACAATCTCTCTCTCTCGCTCCGTGCCTTGTAAAGGCTTGAAAAATACATAATCGGAGGCACGCACGCACACGCCAACAAAAGACAGACTGTGTTGAAAATGGAAAAGACTAGGATGAAGGAATATATTTGCTTATGTTCGCAGTAAGAGTCGGTACAGGAATCACTGGGCTTTAGTCCATTTGAACTTGTATTTGGTCGCAGAGTGAGGTGACCTTTGACCTTGTTAAAGGGACAGTGGGTTGATGGGAATGTACATGTTAACTTGTTAGACTATGTTTTGAAGTTCAAAAATAAACTACACCAGGCCTGTACTCTAGCAAGACAAAACTTAAAGATTTCTCAAAACAAAATGAAGTGTTGGTTTGATAAGCGGGCTTGCGAAAGAAAATACCAGGTGGGGGATATCTTATCTTATCTTAACTTATTTTTTCTCCAATGTTGACGAATCCACCTCAGGCGAAATTCAACAGACTGTATGAAATAGTCTCTCAAATTAATGATGTGAATTATGTTATTAAAACACCCGACCGACGTAAACTAACACAGGTGTTACAGATAATATGATAAAGCCTTTTTTTTGACAGGCAGTGAGTGTTGTTGTCAAATCATATGAATCTGGCAACCCTGAGAATGAAACAATTGACTCGTCTGAGACATTTCACAAGCCAAACGTGGTCCCAGTTAGGCTAATGAACTCGGTTGTTCTAGAAAACATTGAGAACAAGTTGGCTCACCTGCAGCCAAAGCAAGAACATCAGCTGAAGGAATTAATTCTGAAGTTTAAAGATTTATTTCCCGATGTTCCCAAGCAAACCACGGTCGCAGTACATGACATAGATATTGGTCAAGCCAAACCGATTAAACAACACCCATATCGCATGAACATAGTAAAGTGTAAATTGGCTGAGCAATTGTTTAAGTGGGGAAACAGATTCGGTAGGTCTCAAAGGCAAGGACTTCGGACACACACAGTAATGGTAGTAAAGGATTTTATTTACAGAAGTCAAGCGTGGGAAAATGGCAACTGAAGCAACACGCACATGCGCACAATTTACAGCAGTCGTGGGGAAAGTCAGATCGGGAATAAAACACACACGGACAATTACTATCGAACGTGGGAAAATTGCCTGGGAACAAAGTACACGCACACACGCACAACCAAGGGAAAAGTCAATACGATACTTTCCACCCCTTGACTCTGTGCAGGCTCGGCTCTATGTTATTAGGGACAGTAATCAACGCTCCCAACAGTATTCAATACACAGCTCACCAACAATTCCTCCAGCTCCGTTCCACGGTTCTCAGCCTGGGGTGAAGCAGGGTGGTCCCTCGGAGTTGGCAAAGGGTCCAGCACACGTGGCATCCCTTATAGTGCAGCAGGGCTGGAGGGTCCCGCCCTGGTAATTCACAGTGGGGGCAATGGCTGGGTGCCAGCAGAATTAAGCCGATTACAAAGGCCAATTGCTCGAGGCCAAGTACAAGGAAGGCTAATTAAAGGGACCAATGGTGAGGTGTGCATTGATGGGCGAGGAGGGGTCAAACTTTGATTGGCAGGTGGCGTGCCTTCCGACCAGGTAGTGGGCAGTTCCGTCACGTGACAGTCACGACGCCTCCAATACAGTCCACCCCTCGGATCCACGCCAAAATCTGTGAGACCGACATCCCACAGCCTGGAGATGAGAGAGAGGGAGGATGAAGGACACAGAGAGACAGGAGACGGTACAAATCCCCAGTGTTTATCAGTAACACAATTACTGATCACTTTCATGTTCAGTGTCAGACACTCAGTGACTGTAAACACAATCTCCCATAGTCTGGTACTTACTCCAGTTTCTGTGTTTTACACTCCGGGTTCCTCAGAGCCGCAGACACCAGTTTCACTCCAGAATCTCCCAATTCATTACATGTAACGCAGTGAGAAGGAAAGTAACATATCTTAATGGAAGTCTTACACTTAACTATTTCTAAAGAAAGGCAGACGTGCTCTGAATAGTTTGACAAGCACAGCATAATATACACACAGAATGATAACGAGATTGAGTGCAATCGATCAGTGAATGACAGTTGCCCACCACCCCACTAAGGACCCAAACGGCCACCAGTTTCCCCATGAGGTGTCGTGCCGGAGGAGCTGGTCCCTCGATTTTTGAATTTTTGCCACCGAGTCCCGAATGTGAGCAGCCAAGTGGGTGATGTTTCTCCACACATCAGGGGTAAACGTGCAGCACTCCTTACCAATGACTGCACAGGTACCACCATCAGCCGCCAGTAGGTAACCCGGGACCCGTCGCTTCTGCAGGGCGACCATCCTGACTGCCGCCAGCTCTGCCGCCGTTCGGGCGAGGGCATCTTCCGTGTGTGGCAGTGCCACTGCCGTCTCGTTGGCCGGCGTCCCGAGCACACTGGTCATCTGGATCACCTCACGGGGCAATCGGGCCGTGCCGTATCTGGGAGAAGCTATCAACCAGAACCTCTCCGCCTCCGTGATGGCCCTCTTGTCCCGGTGGCCGCTGTGTGTCGGGTGCTCCCCCAGATCACCCCGCCCCTGAGGGAATACACGTTGATGAAATGCAGAGGTTCACCATCCAGGTGCACAGCCAGATGGAGCAGGCGGCCGGGCACGTCATCCTGAGCTTTTACCATTTCCGGCTGGAAGGTCGAGGCCAACAGGATCACCACCCCGCTAGAGCTGGAGCTAAGGTGACTCATGTAGTCCCCGCCCTGCCACTCCAGGAGCCAAGCGGACTCGTCCCCCGGGATGGTATGGTTTCCCTGCAGGAAATTCACCGCATATCTCCCATGCCTGAGGACTGCGAGATTGTTTTATCTGCGGAGAGAACCCCTGCTACCATTAAAATTTAGACCAGCTACAATGAGCTTCATGTCGGGAGTACACTAGGCCTCAGCACCAGTACCCTTCCCGGTGAGAGCGGAGGCGCCCTCAACCACACTATCCCGAAAAAAAAGCAAGAATGCTCTTTGCTTTCCGGGCCCCAGTGATGCCAACGTCACCCTGTGACCCACCGTCTCCCGAAGGAGCGAGGCTGCTTCCCACTCTGATGTCCCTCACCTGGTCATCCAGGAAGGAATTCGGCTGTCGCCTGTCATTCCCCGACACAGCATTCCTCTTCCACTTCCCCTTCAGTCTGAGGATGACTAGGCCAGCGAAGTGAGTCTAGTTTAGGCCGATGCTTTGCACCCACAGAGCAGTGAATGAACTCTCTGATTTCCTCCACAGGTATCAACGGGGATTTCTCAGGAATGGTGAGGATGACCATTGTCTCACTATCAATAGAATCTCCCTCCAACCCCTCACTGCAGACAGATCCCCCATCTTCCCCCTCATGTGTTCTAATAGGTGGCTGCACTTGTGACCCACACTGAGCAGCGGGTACCTCACTCAAACCTTCCCGCTCCACCGGCGCATCAGTCTTATCCACAGTTACGACGATGGAGGGATAATCCCCAGAGACTCCCTGCAGGCCATTAGTTGATGAGGTCCGCATGCAGGTTATATCACCCTCCCCAGGAAACAGGTATGAAGGGGACCCCAGCACCTCTGGTCCAAGGGATTCACTGGCAGCCTGATGCTGACAGTGAGAGAGCTTGGTCTCCTCTCCGCTCATACTGTTTAATACACTTGCCTCCAGGGAGGCGCTTACTACTAAGTCCTGAGTGAAGTACTCCAAGTCTGACTTAGTTGTGTAAACAGGGCTAGCACTAGCTTCCGGTACAGCCATTCCACCTACCACAGGACTGGTGGCTACATTTGGGGATTCAGGGTTAGAACCAACCTTTACCCGGATTCCCACCCTTCCTGGGACTCCCCCGCATGTATATTCCATGCCCCCTTGGGGGAACATTCCCTTCTCCTCTTAAAGCCGGAGGAGCACACAGGTGCGTGATTCACCGATGGAGCGGTACTCTCTGCTTCCATCACCCCGTCCAACTGCGCACTTCCCCGAGCCTCCCGCTCCACTTCAGGGCAAATGGGCGTGAGCTCTGCGCTCCCGGGGGAAGACTTCTTAAGGTGCTTGGACTTCTTATTCGCTTTCTTGCTCCGCACAGGCTCCACCCCGTCCCTCTCCTGAACCTCCCTGCACGTAGCCTCAGGAACACTCGCCTGAACCACAGGGGAGGAGCAGAGACTGGAACAGATGGAGGAATAGGGGCAGGCGCAGAAATAGGATCAGGGGCAGAGGTATCTGGGCATTGGTGCCGGAAGTGGACTCCCTAGGGTTTCGGGTGTTAGGACAGTCCCTCCGAAAGTGCCCCACCTCCCAGCTCGCATGGCACCGTGGGCGCTCAGAGCTCCAATACACCTGATAGTCTATCCCTTGCCGGACAGTAAACCGGCCCTCAACATTGTCCTCTCGTTCCAGCATGAATACCTGACGCCGGAAAGAGATTACGGTACGGAGGGTGCCTCTCTTAAATTTGTGTCTGATGGCAGTTATTTCTGACCTTACTTGCCCCAAGTGTGCTAGTGTGGGAAGCAGGTCCTCATTGGGGATGAAAGGCTTAACGTGACCGAGGACGATGCGTTGTGTGGGAGCTGTCACCAGCTCCATCTGTAAGAAGATGTTTTCCACCGTGATCCCCCTACTGAGGGCCCGATGCACCAACTCATCACTCCTCAGATAAAACACTGCCTTCCCGAACTCTTTCTCGGTGGCCAAAATACCATCTCTCCCCAACAAGTCCTCCATAGCCTTCGCGCACTTTTCCAGGGTAGTTCCAGTTCGCAAAATACATTGCACCCCGCGTTCCACTTTCACCGACTGAAACGTTTTCCGAGGCTGGAGAGGCAGCCACCTTTGCATAACTCCCCGAAGGCCTGCGACTCACTGGAGACCTGTCCGGCATGTTGCTTCTGTGTCCGAATCGAGAATTATATGCCGCTGCTGCTTATAAAGTCCTGGAGCGAGTTGAGTAACTGGCCGGAAAAGTTTGTACTCAACGGTGCCTTGCTGGCCCGGCGCCAGAAATTCCAACGCCAGGAAAGGCTCCGTTAGTCCTGCAGAACTTCCAGGCCGTGAGAGGTCGAGACGTCTCAAACGATGTTTCGGCTCCTACACCGAACGGGAGTCACGACGATAAAGGTGGAAGGAGGTTGTCCCGATGTCAGTGGGGGAACAACGGTGTTTGTCTCCGGTTTTAAAACACGAATCGGCTTCCTGGGGAGTTGCCAGCGGTCACAGCTGGGTGCTACGCAGTTAGCCGTCGAGAAACCCAGTCCAATCTGGCAGAAAAACTTCAAACGATGCTTCCACACTAACCCAGCCACTCTCTCAGATGTCCAAGAGACATTTCGAGCCACTTCCAAAGATCTCACGAACTTCATATAGCAGTTTTTCCTCGATTTCTCCCAAATGATTCAGAACGGCTCCACGCTGTGTCTGTGCGGTGAACTACATATACCTGTCTGGATACGCTACCCCCCCCCCCCCCCCCCCCCCCGCTGACTGCTCCTGTGGCTCCTCCCACTGACCGTGGTTCCTCCCACAGGCCCCGGTATAAAGGCGATTGAAGCCTGAGCCCTGCCCTCAGTCTCCAGGATGTAGCATTGTGGTCAATTGCTGCTTGTTCTTTCTTCCATTCAATAAAAGCCGATATCTCGCCTCACGTCTCAGAGAGTTATTGATGGTGCATCAGTCTGACCCCGGCAGTGTGTGATGGGACAGTTTGGAAGGAGCTTCGCTCTGTGTCTGTTCCGGTGAGTGTGTGATCCGACAGTGCAGAGGGAGCTTCACTGTGTGTTTGTCCCTAGGAGTGTGTGATGGGATGGTGTTGAAGGAGCTGCACCCTGCGTCTGATCCGGCAGTGAGTGATGGGACAGTGCAGAGGGAGCTTCACCCTGTGTCTGATCCGTAGAGTATGATGTAGAGCGGTGCAGAGTGAGATTCTCTCAACATCTGACCCTGTGACTGTGATGTGACTCTGTGTCTGACACAGGATTTTTGTAATGGCACAGGCCAGAGTGAAATGTTCTCAATGATGACCCTATGAGAGTATCATGGGATGGTGTGGAGGGAATTCTCTGTGTCTGACCCCTGAGTGTGTGATGTGGCAGTGTGGAGGACTTAACACTGTGTCTGATCTGGGAAGTATGTGATGTGACATAATGAAGGGAACTTCACCCCGTGTCTAAACACTGGAGTGATTGATCGGACGCTGTGGAGGGAGATCACTCTGTGTCTGATCCAGGCAGTTTGTGATGGGTTGGTGAGGAGGGAGCTTCATTCTGTGTCTGATCCCGGGAGTGTGTGATGGGACAGTCTGGAGGGAGATTCACTCTGTGTCTGACCCCGGGAGTGTGTGATGGGACGGTGTGGAGGGAGATTAATTTGACTTATCCAGGGATTCTGTGATGAGATGGTATGGATGGATCTGCACTCTGTGTCTGAGCCGGCGTGTGTCTGATGAGAAGCTTTGGAGGGAGATGCATTCTGTGTCTGATTCAGGGAATGTGTAATGGGTTGGGCCGGTGTGAGATTCACTCTGTGTCCAACAACTGTAGTGTTTAATGGAAAGACGATGAGAGAGCATTCTCCAGGGAGTGTGAGGTAAGGTGGTGCGGAGGGAGATCGTGTGAAAGGATATGTGAAGGAAGCTTCGCTCTGTGTCTGCCCTTGTGTGTGAGCGATGGAATGTTGCAGAGGGAGTTTCAATGTGTGTTTTATATTGGGAGTGTGTGATGGGACGGTGTGGAGGGAGATTGACTCTATGTCTGATCCGGGGAGTGTGTGATATGATGCTGCGGAGGGAGCTTCTCTGAGTTTCTGACGGGGGACTATTTGATAGGTAGGTGTCGAGGGAGGTAGTCGGGGCGAGATGGTGGTGGAACGAGCTGCAGTGTGGTTCTGTCCCTGGAATTGTGTAGATGCAGATGGAGCTTCACTCTGTGCTTTAACCCTGGGAGAGTGTGATGATATTTTGAGGAGGAGGCTTCACTTTATTGCTGACCCCAGGAATATCTGATGTCTCTTTGTGGAGAGTACTTTGATCTGTGTCTGACCAAAGGAGAGATTGATGGGACGATGCAGACGGAGCTTCACTCTGACACCCCATGCTGCTTGCTTCTGTTCCATTCTCTTTTTCACGACCTCTGTGGACGCAGGTCAGATATTATACAGTATATTAGCTTCCAATCTCTTTTGTCGTTTTTGGCTGTGAGAGCAAGGAGAGTGCGCAGGATTGTAGGGGTCAGGATAGAACACGTATGGGTGCGGGGAAACGGTGGACAGCCTGGATGGGGATGGGGAGTGAGGAGATCCTGGGGACCAAACACCGCCAGACTGACATCCCTCAGCCTGGAGCTGAGACGCTGCTGTACCAGTATGAGGAGCTCAGACCCATTATTGCAGTTCACCGGGCAGCAGTATCCCCCAGGTCACTGTATCTCCTCTAATGAGACTCAAATCCGACACCAAGACAGGAAGTTACAGCGGTTTACACAGATGCCTTGTGCAGGAAGGCACAGAGTCGACTGTACTTCCTTAGAAGGTTGGCGTCATTCAATGTCTGCAGTGAGATGCTGAAGATGTTCTATAGGTCAGTTGTTGAGAGCGCCCTCTTCTTTGTGGTGGCGTGTTGGGGAGGAAGCATTAAGAAGAAGGACGCCTCACGTCTTAATAAGCTGATAAGGAAGGCGGGCTCTGTCGTGGGCAAAGTACTGGAGAGTTTAACATCGGTAGCTGAGCGAAGGGCGCTGAGTAGGCTACGGTCAATTATGGAAAACCCTGAACATCCTCTACATAGCACCATCCAGAGACAGAGAAGCAGTTTCAGCGACAGGTTACTGTCGATGCAATGCTCCTCAGACAGGATGAAGAGGTCAATACTCCCCAATGCCATTAGGCTTTACAATTCAACTGCCAGGACTTAAGAACTTTTTTTTTAAAGCTATTATTAATGCTTTTTGAGTTAGTGATTTAGATGCATATCATATTATTACTGAGTTAAGTATTGTATGTACAACAAGTGTATGGGACATTGGAAAAAATGTTGAATTTCCCCATGGGGATGAATAAAGTATCTATCTATCTATCTATCTATCTATCTAAATGTAAATTAAACAATGTGTGAGCTGCTGACGTGTGGGAATTAATAAACTGCTCCCGACTCACTCACAGTCACACACAATTAACTGACCGACGACAACCGGTGACAGATTGAATGATCTCACCTTCGCTCCGTACCGGGGAACCGATAATCATTAAAATTACATTTGGGGGCTGTGTCCTGGATCTAGTGTCATATCTAAGGTATTTGTCAAATTAACACCATTACATTGGCCAGTCTGCTGAATGCACGGACCTCAACCCAATGTGAACAAAAGGATTATCTCCTGGGATAATCCCATCCCGGGACACCGGTTTCCCAGACTCCGGGCTCTTCCTGTTTGTGTGAATCCCCGGATCTTACGTGCGGCAGCCTCAAACGCGCACATCCGACGGAGGCCGCACTGCTGGACAGCAGGCGGAAATACGTCACTGCAGGAACGCTTCCGATGTCAGAGAGCAAGAGAGTGAAGCCAGTTCCATTTGAACCGTTTGGAATTAAACCTGGCGCTCGGCCATTAAAAGTAAGGTTGGACGTTAAAGGGGAGGGCGGGGAATCGGCTAAAATGTCCCCATCCCGCGGGCGGGGATGTTCACACATTCAGATGTTCACAGTTCCACTGTCAGTCTGGGTCTGGGTTCCTGCAGAGATCTCAGTTCCTTCTCCCCAGTCCAACTGAACCGATTCCCATACAGCCTGAAACAGATGGAAGAATAACGATTAAATAAACAGATCAGACAACAGTATCAATAGCAGGGGAGTGGAGTTAATGCAGGGGTGACAAACTACCGTCCCGCGGGATGACTTGGGGGAATAAAGAAGTATAAGCACCTACCACCAACAGTCAGTGTTCAACAAAAGTCGAGAGACTCATGATGGAGCCGTCAAGGCCGCCTATATTATTGCCAACAAAAGTCGAGAGACTCATGATGGAGCCGTCAAGGCCGGCGATATTATTGCCAACAAAAGTCGAGAGACTCATGATGGAGCTGTCAAGGCCAGCTATATCATTACCAACAAAATAGCTGCTGCGTCGAAGCCATACTCAAAGGGCCAATTCATCAAAGCATGCATGCTGACGGCGGCTGAGCTGGTGTGCCCTGAGAAGAGACAGGCTTTTGGTAATATCAGCTTGTCAAGAAATACTGCGGCAGAGAGAATCAGGAACCTTGCAGGAGATTTGAACAGTCAACTAAAAGACAAAGTGTAGTCACTTATTGCCTTCTCTGTTGCAATTGATGAGAGCACCAACGTGACTGATGTAGCTCTATTTGGAATATTTATTCGTGGTGTTGATGCGTCTTTGACCGTCACCGAGGAGTTTGTGGAGATGGTGCCCATCGCAAACACTACAACGGCGAAAGACGTTTTCTCCAGCCTCGACGAGGCCTTGGGCAGACTGGGGGTTGACTGGAGTCACGCTGTCAGCGTGGCAGCAGATGATACACCGTCCATGGTCGGGAAAAAGGCAGGTGTTGTTGTGAAACTCAGAGAGAATCCAGAGCAGAAATTCTGGAATTTTCGCTGTAGTTTACACCAAGGGGCATTATGTCGCAGGAGCCTTAAAATGGACAACGTCATGGACGTAGTTATCAAAGCAGTTAATTTTATTAGAGCCAAGGGACTCAACAATCGGCAATTTGAAACTCACTTGTCCGAAAGTAATATTGGACACGGCCTCCCCTACCACACAGAAGTCCGCTGGTTGAGCAGAGGGGCTGTGCTCAGAAGTTTTTATTTTCAATTACGTGCGGAAATTGGACTATTCCTGAACGAGAAAGGGAAGCCAGTGGCAGAGTTGATGACCCAGACTGGCTTCGTGATCTTGCATTTTTGTTGCATATAACAGAGCACTTATATGTGCTTAATGTTAACATGCAAGGCCGCAACAATTTTTTTATGGAATACTACGACAGCATTCATGCCTTTCAAATTAAATTAGGCCTGTGGGGGATGTAGCTGTCCGGAGCAACTCAGTTCATTTATCCTCTTTGCAGTTTGTGCGTGTCGCTCATGGGAATAATGACAATATGGGCAGGTACAACGACAAAATATCACGGTCGAAAAGTGAATTTCAGAATCGCTTCCAAGCCTTCCCTCAGCTCGAGAAGGAATTCTCACTATTTTGCTCGCCGTTTGCCGTCAACACAGCATCAGATGTGCCGGAGGAAATCCAAATGGAACTAATTGAAATTCAGTGTAACTCAACTTTGAAATACAGATTTGAGACTGCGGGTCTGGACTCATTTTATCAATATCTGGGACCGATGTACCCCGAGATGACAGACTTTGTCTCAAAGATCCTTTGCATGTTCGGGACAAGATATATCTGTGAGTAGGCAGCTCCATAATGAAGAATAACAAATTCAAGCTGCGCTTGCAGCTGACACACAGACATCTAAATGACATTATGATAATCACAACTGCCCAGAAACTGGTCCCTAATATTGAGAGGCCGGTTAAAGCCAAGAGATGTCAGGTGTCTGGAAGGCAGCAAGTGAAAAATGTGACACTGTTCGATGCACTGCGACATGTAAGCAAAATGCATTATAAAATATTGAGTGTCATAATATTGTGACTCATTCATTTTCTGACTATTCTATTATTGTAAATGTGATTACTTCAATAAAAATTAGAGGCTAACTGTGCTAATTGTCTAAGTTTGATTGCTGGAAGCAGGCTAATAAAAAATTAGCTGCAGTTGTGTAGCCTACATTAACAGTTTGTTTCGTTAGGTCTACTTTTGTGTCTGCTAATGTTCGATTTCAAAAGGTTTATTAATGGCAAGGGTGTGGCTCCCAAAACAATCTTAGCTAAAAGAGCATCGTTTTTTTCTCTCTCTCGTCACAACTTTCTTGCAGCCTATGACTGTAAGTTAATACCAATAATAAAAATAATGCTTGCTAAGAAATCTTCTTCATAAGAAACGAAATTCGTAAAGTGAAACACTTTGTAGTTCTCACAGAGACTGAGGCACATGAGAGCAGGTTGAAAAAACGGAGGCAACGAAAGCTGTGGGAGCACTCGCGTATTCACAGCTGATCCGGCCCGCATGAAGTCGCATTTTGCCCAATCCGGTCTGAGACCTAAGATAAGTTTGACATCCCTGGGTCGCTGGGTTAATATTTGAACAACACTCACAGACAAATATCACCAGAAAACCCGCGGATCCGCTGATATTTTATCAGATTGAACATTAACACAAACACTCACTGGATCCGCTCCAGACTCCGGAGGGTCAGTATGAGGCGGCGGAGGGCGGGGACAGATCGGTCTGTCAGAGAGTTATAGCTCAGGTTCAGCTCCATCAGTGATGGGTTCATACTGAGAGCGGAGGCGAGATCCTCGACACCAGAATCTGTGAGACCGATATTGTGCAGCCTGGAGTTGAGAGAGAGTGAGGGTGAAGGACACAGAGAGACAGGAGACGGTACAAATCCCCAGTGTTTATCAGTAACACAGTTACTGATCACATTAATGTTCAGTGTTAGACACCCAGTGACTGTAAACACAATCTCCCACTGTCTAGTACTTACCACAGTGTCTGTATTTTACACTCCGGGTTCCTCAGAGCCGCAGACACCAGTTTCACTCCTGAATCTCCCAGTTTATTAACACTCAGATCCAGCTCCGTCAGTGATGGGTTCGTACTGAGAGCGGAGGCGAGATCCTCGACACCAGAATCTGTGAGACCGACATTCTCCAGCCTGGAGATGAGAGAGAGTGAGGGTGAAGGGCACAGAGAGACAGGAGACGGTACAAATCCCCAGTGTTTATCAGTAACACAATTACTGATCACATCACATTAATGTTCAGTGTCAGACACCCAGTGATTGTAAACACAATCTCCCACAGTCTGGTACTTACCCCAGTTTCTGTATTTTACACTCCAGGTTCCTCACAGCCGCAGACACCAGTTTCACTCCTGAATCTCCCAGTTTATTCGCCCCAAGTCTAAACATAAACAGACAAATTGATGAAGAACATGTTTTAAACTGTGGGTCTGAGGGAATGTCTCTCACTCGGCTATTTCAGCAAACATTAAACCCTCCAGTAAATCACTGATCGGAGTTCCCATCACAGTCAATGTCCCTCAATGCCCAGCTCCAGGGTATTAACCGAATGTCAGTAATATAATCTGTCGGTGTGACTCTGTAAACTCCACAAATTCTGTCACATTCCCAGTTGGTTAGAAAAATGTTCCTGATGTGAGAGGGTCAGAAGGAGCAGGGTTGAATTGGAGAAAATCCCACAGTGAGTAACTGGGGAAATGCCAATTGGAGATGGTGGAAGAGAAACCATCTGTGGAAAAGGGATAGGGAGACAAAACATGAAGGACGAAGAGGGATGGGGAAGAGAGATCCCACAGGAAGAAGGAGGTTGTGAAAGAGAGATCCCACAGGAGGAAAGGGATCAGGAAGAAATATCCCACAGGAAGAAGGGGGAAGAGGAAGAACCATCCCACAGGAGGAAGGGGGATGGGGAAGAGAGATCTCACTGGAGGAAATGGAATGAAGAAGAGAGATCCGACAGGAGGAATGTGAATGGGGAAGTGACAGAACACTAGATGGGGAGGAGAGATCCCAGAGAATTATACAGGATGGGGAAGAGAGCTCCCGCGGGAAGATTGATCCCACATGAGGAAGGGGGTTTGAAGGAAGGAGGATGAGTATGAGAGATCCCACTGGAGGAAGTGGGATAGGGAACAAACATTCCAGAGGAGGAATGGGAATTGGGAAAAGAGATCCCACAGGAGGAAAGGGGATGGGGAAGAGAGATCTATCAGGAGGAAGGGGATTGGGGAATTGAGATCCCACAGGAGGATACTGATGGGAAATGATAATCCCACAAGATGAGAGGATGCAGAAATAGATTGCACGGGAAGGGAACTGATGCCCACAATCTGGAGAGAAGGTGCGCCCATGGGGCTGGGTATCTGGTAGTGAGCATAGTCACTCAGGTGGATTGATGGTGATAGAGGAGGGCAGGAGAGGACTATCACACAATGGTATTTCTTTCCTTCTCACTGAAACGGACTACTGACAATCTCTTGTCCCTCACCAGGAAGGGGGTGTGAATCTCTGACCCACCTGCTGTATTCAGTGTCGGTCTGGGTGTCAGTAACAGTGAGAAGGAACATTGTCAATGGACGTGTCACAGGCAGCGAGAAACATGGTCATTCCTGTGATTTACCACCATTAAACCAATGGCCGTTGTTCACTGATCTGATGAAGTCTCCAACATCCCTTCACAATGAACCACAGAAGATTCCCTTCCTTGGGGAGTTACTGACTGATCCCCTGGGCATTTGTCACAATTCTTCACTATCTGATTTACTACAGTTTTACACAAATTCCTTAACATTGAAACAAGAGAATGGAACAGTTTCATAGATCAGAGTGAGAGATAAATCAAGTTACCTCAACTCCTGGCACTTATGCAGCCCGGGTCCCAGCCGCTGGATTCCTTCACATTGAATTTGGCAGCCCTGTAGATTGAGGTGTTTTATTGTATTACAGAGACCGATGACATGAGACAGGACCGCGCAGTCAATCGGGGACATTGTCATTCCACTGAATGAAAGTGATTTCACAGACCCCAGAGTTTCGTGAGCCAGTCCATGATTCTGAGACTCAAACAGGTAGTGCAATGTGTTCAGGAGTCTCCTTTTACCAGCTTCACTCTCTGTGTTTCCAATCTGGCGTTTAACCTCCTCCTTCACCCAGTCAATCACCCGGCAGGTTGCTTGATGAGGAAATGGACCCAGAAACTTCTCCAGGCCCCGAGCTGCCATTGGGGAGGAGAGACCAGCAACAAAACGGAGAAATACGTCAAATCGACCATCTGTCATGCTGTGGGCTGTGATGAGGAATTTCAGGATATCTCCGGGATGTGGATTCAGGAATTGTGCGATGGCAGCTACAAACTCTTGGATGGTGAGGTGTGGGAATGTGTACACCATTCTCCGGGCAGAATCCTCTCTCTCCAAAAGCTCCATCAGGAACCCGGACAGGAACTGGGAAGGCTGCAGATTGTAGTTGATCAAATCTCCATCTGTAAACACAATCTTCTTATCAAACACTCCTCTGAAGGCCATCTGACCTACCCTGTGTAACACATCACGGGGGTTCTCAATCTCACGGCCGTGGTTTTTCAGGATGTTGTAAATATAATAGGCATATAACTGAGTGATGGTCTTGGGAAGTCTCTGCGGATCCCTGACTCTTTGTGTGAAGAAGGGACCCAGTGCCAGAGCGAGGATCCAGCAGTAGGAGGGGTTGTAGCTCATGGTATACAGAATATCGTTCTCCTCTACGTGTCTGAAAACAGCTGCTGCCACTGTCTGATCTTCAAAATGGCTTTCAAAATATCCCTTCCGTTCCTCACCAACAAATCCCAGAATTTCAGCCCAGATCCCGATCTCCGCCTTTTCCAATAAATGTAACGCACTGGGACGGGTGGTCACCAGCACTGAACACCCTGGGAGCAGCTTGCCCTGGATTAAACTGTACACAATGTCAGACACCTTGCACTTGAATTCAGGGTCTGTGCATGCGTACTGAAGTTCTGTGCCTCTCCGACTGTTAGCAAAATTAATATTGTCATTGAATTCATCCAAACCATCGAATATGAACAGCAACCCCTCTGGGTTCTTCCAGACCTCTCTCAGGATATTCCCAAAGTAAGGATACTGATCCAGAATCAGTTCCTTCAGGTTAATTCGACAGTTAATACTGTTTAAATCGCGGAATTTGAAACTGAAGACAAACTGGAACTGTTGATATATTTTTCCCGTTGCCCAGTCATAAACAATCTTTTGTACCATTGTTGTTTTTCCGATCCCCGGGACTCCGGCCACTGCTGACGAACTCCCAGATTTGGATTTACTCCGGGAAAAGCTGCTCTGGAAGAACTGATCAATCTGGATTTTCTCCAGCTCTCTGCGGAGATGTTTCTCTCTCCACTCCTCGTGGTCTCTGCCTCTTGCCAGCAGCTCGTGTTCCACCAGTCTCCGATCTCGAAGAGTAGAAACGACCGTGAGCTCAGCGTATCGATCAACCAGCTGGAAAACCTTCACCTTCTCCCTCATCAGGATCGTGTTCACTCTCAGTGTTTCAGTTTGTGCCCGCAGAGTCTCCTTGTGTTTCTGTTGAACATCTTCCATGGGAAGAGAGAACATTGTGAAAATGTTAAATAGCTCATCTGATAAAGAACTTTATAACTACATTCCAACATTCCGTGTTTGAAATTGCATGGAGTAATTCAATGCTTCCATGGATATTAGGACAGAAAGTAAAACTCTGTTCACAGACACCGGAACTGACAGTGATGGATGTCCCAGAAAATGTCCAGTCCTCATATTCTGGTACTAATGACTTGGAATGGTGAACATTACCCTGATATCCTATTCCAATCCTGACTGCACTCCATTACAGCAACATTTCACTATATTTAAAGCATTCTTTGCATCATTAACAGACGATGTTAATGTTAATCTGGTGGGGAAATATGGAGAGCAGGACACTCTGCATTTTGGCAAAGCTGCACACTGGGGGGTTACAGATGTCCACTGCTCTTGTATGAAAATTGGAGCAGAATATGTTGGAAATACTCAAGTCGGGCATCATCTGTGGACAGGTTCACAGTGAAGATTCGGATCGATAGCCCATCGGAACGACAAGAATGAAAATGCATATTTTTCAGTCTCAGTGATGGAGGAGCGGAGGAAAGATGGAAAGGAATCTCCGTGAATGGCAAAGACCATAAGCGTCGTGTGTGTGTCAAGAGGGTGGTGAAGTCTTGGCAACTGCTACTGATCAGTCTGGCCGGTGGAGTGTGGGGCACTGTATTATGATGCCTCCGCCTATCAGAGTCGACCATGGATATTGTGTCCCAGCTGACTGGATACGCAAGACAGGACACTCTTCCATTTGTTAACTTTCTTTTCTTATGATAGTTTCTTCATTTTTATGGCTTATGTTTTCATTTCTGTTCAGTGATGTGTGCCCCTTATCAGAATTACATATGCTTGTACGGAGTGCTGAATCCTCCTTGCGTTGATGAAAATATATCCTTAGAGCTAATTGTGGATTTCAGTAATGGCAAGATGAGGGAACACGACACACCAGTCCTCAGAGAGATCTGATATGGAAAGAGTGAGCAATTTCAAATTCCTGGCTGTCAATATCTCCGAGTGTCTAACCTGGCCCCAATATATCAAGGCAGCTACAAAGAAGGCACAAAAGCGGCTATATTTCATCAGGAGTTTCCAACATCACTCGAATATTTCTACAGGTGTAACTTGGAGTGCATTGTAACTGGCTGTATCACCGTCTGGTTCATGGGGACTACTGTACAGCATCGGAGTAAAACGCACACTCAACAATTCAGGAACAACTTCTCCTCTGCCATCCAGTCTCCGAATGGATATTGAACCCATCGATAGTGACTCACTAATCTCTTTTTTTATTTCTATTTCTACACAACTTATTTAATTTAATTTTATAGAATCACACAAATATGCATAGCTATATATGCTGTATATGGTTTCTTTGGAAATTAGTACCATTATTTGAATTAATTGTGTTAGCTTTAGTGATGCAAGAACTAATTTCCGATCATCCCTGAATAGCTGTGTCAAAGTATAATCTGTTCATTATTTTTTTCTGATTTGATACCTGCTTTGTGCCCATTTCAGTAAATTAGACAACCATAGTGGGCTTTGTAATTCGCTCTGGAAAATGTCTCCATTTATTTTGATAACAGTGGTTGTTCCTCGGTGGTTGTTAATATGGCGATTATTATAAGTCACTGCTTCATCAGATGTTGTAGAAACTTCACAAAGATTGGATGCATCTTATATATATTAGGAACTTCTCTTATACACGCGAGGGACAGAATCAAATGGTTTTTGATAGACAATATAATATTGAAAGATTTCGGCTTTCCCCAGGGCTTGCTATAGAATTGCATAATCTATTATCAGTTGCTCCTTAAATCCGTTCACACCCAAACTGTATTCTTACTACACTTCTGTATGTTTGTTGTGGCTATCTGTGTGTGGTAATTAGTTACGAGATGCATGATATTACAATATTATATGTAAAATTGTCTTGTCATTGAGAAGCCAATAATAACATAGTAGGTGACCTTTCAATCGTCTTATAAATGCAGAATTCAAGCTGTCCTTGAGGCTAGTGGTACATACATTCAGCCTTTTATATCTTCTGCCCCATGGGAATATGAAAGAGAGAATGTCTGAGGTGGTTTGGGGTTCAGCAGCGAGGTTTTGGGCGGGGGAAGTAGCGTTTTGCCAACCTGATTGTGTTCTTCGAGGAGGTGCCAAAGGTGATGGATGAAGTTACACATGGATATTGTCTGCTTGGATATTATTTGGGTGTTTGACAAGGTCCCACATGGGAGGCTCATACAGAAAATTAACATGCCTGATAAATGCGGGGAATAGCCCTTGCTGACGGGGAACCACACTGGGAGAAACTTCTTTCACTGGCGGTGGTGAATCTGTGAAATTATTGTCATAAACAGCTGAAGATGACAAGTAATTGAGTATATTTAAAATGCAGGTCGATATGTTCCTGATTAGGAAGATTGTCAACGTTTACTGGGATAATGGGGTAGAGAGGAATTGAAGAGCAAATTCACTGAGCCGAATGGCTTAGTTCTGCTCCAAGGTCTTCTGGTTTGTTGGAGCATCTAGAGTATTGTATTCACTTCTGATTGTCCAGCTCTTGGAAGGATTGGAGAGGGTGCAGAACAGATTCATCAGGGTGTTGCCTGGATTCGGTGGCATGTGCTACAAGTAGAGGTTTGATAAACTTGCTTTGTTTACTCTGTTTACTTTATTTATCTGTTGATAGAATAGAGATCTGACAGAGGTGTACAAGTTTGAGAGATAAGAGTTTGTGTACACAGCCTGTATTTTGTTGTTGTTTTTTTCACATATGACAGGTATCTAATACCAAAGGGCATTTGGTTAGGATGAGATGGGGTAAACTTACAGCACGTGGGTATTTTTTCCACAGTGCAGTGGGTTCCTGTAATTTATTTTCTGGGTCATGTCGGAGGCAACTATGATATACATTCTTCTAGATGTACACATGAAATGTGCAGGAAATGTAAGGGTACGGTCAATAATATAGAAGAGAACACCAAAGTAGTTTCGTAAAATTGAGAGGGTCGCTATCGGATAGCTGGAAAATGATGTTGCAGATATAGTAACGGGTGAAGAGGAAATGCCAGACAAACTCTGTGGAAGTCACTAGCGAAATTACAAAATGTAAAGAGCATCAGCGGACAGAATTGATTGCAACTGCTATTACGAAGGAGAAGGTGAAGTATCTGAAGATAGAAAAGTCCCCTGGACTGAACGATACAGAATATCAAGAGCCTGCTTGGGGTGTATGGGCATTCCCAGAGCGTTAGGACATGGAGTGAAGGCTTCACCAGGGCCACCAGCTGGATTAGTGGAAATATGCATGGTAGAATATTCAGGCTGCAACGGGATATTGTACCCTGAACCAGAGATCAGCGAATGATTACTGGTGAACTTTGATTCCCAGGTTCTATCAAGTCACAGTCAAACATTTCAGATCTGATTTGAACTGGTTCAAACTGAGTTTGAACATCACTCACCTATCAGGTCAGAGGGTAATTCAGATAACCCTTGGGCAATGTTCATGTATTCTTGTGGATCAGGACCTGTTTAAATCAAAATAATGTCCATGAAAATAGAACTAATATAATTAAAACTGTTTATTTCAATGTGTCTTTGTGTTCAGTGTGTGTTTTTAACGTACCGAGCTCCTGTATTTCCCTCAGTATTCTGTCCAACTTTGGTAACTCAGACCTCCATGTCACAAAGGATTCCCACATCGCCCTCCGGGCCTGGGAACCTTTGCCATTTACCAAACTGAGGAAGAGTCTGGAACCCTCTGTCCGGTTTCCTTTCTCTGTCAGTTCAGTGACTTTCTACAAAAGGAAACAATGGACTTATTGTGGAGCAGACAGACAGATATAGAGAATGTGCAGGAAACAGTAACTGAATGAAACTCTAAATCTATATTGTGTAAGAATAGGGATTTACTGACACCCTGCAGTATATTCAACATGATTAATTTACTTGTCCATCAATGTGCAACATTACGGCAAAACGATGCCACAACAAGAACGGAAGAGGGGGAGAGTGAGAGAGGAAAAGAAATGGATGGCGGGCATCACTGTATCGTTGCTGAAATAAGATCATTGTTGGGTGCTTACATCTATGGATACATACTTAAATGGTTGGGTTGACTCTGTTCTCTTAGAAAAATAAAAGTCCTTATAAAGAGGTGACATCGGACTGGACGATGTAGCTGTGAAGAAACTGCACAGGAAAAATTACTCTGATGGAACAGTAACCAGGTTGTCGACTACAAATTCCAGTGGGAATTTGAAGAGGCATGTAAAGAGGTCAATGTTAAAATAGTCATGGGGAATTTCAATATGCAGGTAGCTTTGGAAAATCAGGTCAATGCCAAGTGAGGGACTTCACAGAATGCCTCTGAGATGGCTTTTGAGAAAAGCCTGTGGTTGAACCCACTATAGGAAAGGCAGCTCTGGAGTCTCTGTTGTGTATTGCACCATATTTAATTGGGGAGCTTAAGGTAAATAAAGAGGCAGTGATCATAAAATAGCAGAACTCACACTGCAGTTTGAGAGGAGAAGGTAAAAGTTAGAGGTATCCGTATTACAGTGGAATAAAGGAATTACAGAGGCATGAGAGAGGAGCTGGGCAAAACAAAAATGGAAGAGGACACTAGCAGAGGCAACAGCAGAGCAGGGATAGATGAGGATTCTGGGAGCGATTCGGAAGGCGCAGGTAGAGGTACATAATCCCAAAGATGAAACATTATACCAGAGGGAGGATGATCAACCGTGGCTGACGAGGAAGTCAATGCCAGGACAAAAGCAAAGGAGAGGGCATAGAATATAGAAAAATATAGTAGAAAGCTGGAGGACTGGGTAGCTTTTACTAGACAGCAGAAAGCAACTAAAAAGCCGTACGTAGAGAGAATATGAATGTAGCCTGGCTAATAATGTAAAATAGCTTACCATTTTTTGGATATATATGTCCTTTTAGGACAACCTATTGATTTTTGGTGTCATGAGATATCAGCTTTGTGAGTGGTAGTTCATGTGTAAGCAATCTTAATGTTTTCCCAGGATGTTACCGGGAAAGTTGTTGAACAGAAGGATGTGTGTGTTGTCTACATGGACTTTAGCACGGCATTTGACAAGGTTCCGCAAAGGAGTGTGGGCAAGAAAGCTCAGTTCCTCAGCATTCAAGGTAAACTGGTAAACTGGATTGGACAATGGCTTTTCTGAAGAAGGCAGAGAGTGGTGAGAGACTGTTGCATCTCTGACTGGGAGTTTGTAACTCGTGTGGTGCTACAGGGATCAGTGCTGAGTCCGTTGTTGTTTGTCATCTATATCGATGATCTGGATGAAAATGTGGTTAACTGGATCAGTAAATTTGCGGATGACACCAAGAGTGGGGACGTGTGGTGGAGAGTGAGGAAGACGACCAAAGCTTGCAGTGGTGTCGAAACCAGCTAAAAAATGGGCTGTAAAATGACCGATGCAATTTAATGCAGACAAGTACAACATACAGTAACTGGTAGGGCACTAAGGAGTGTGGTAGAACAATATATCCGGAATACAGGTCCATAATTCATTAAAAGTGGCGACAAAGGTAGATAGATCAGAAAGGATTTGGCACACTAACCTTCATAAATGAAAATAGTGAGTACAGGAGATGAGATATCATGTTGAACGTGTATAAAGCGTTGGAGAGGCCTATTTTTCAGTATTGTGTGCAGACCCGATCATCTACTTATAAGACAGATGTAAAGAAGGTTGGAAGAGTGGAGAGAAACTTCACAGGGATGTTGCCGGGACTGGAGGACCTGAGGTATAAGAAAAGACTGAACAAGTCGGGCTTTATACCTTGGAATGCAGAAGATGAAAGGGTGATTTGATAGAAGTACACAAAATTATGAGGGTCACAGATAGGGTAAATGAGGGGAAACTTCTTCACTCAGAGGGTGGCGAGAGTGTGGAAGCGGCTAGCAGCGCAAGTGGTACAAGCGGTTAAGAGAAGTCTGGATAGATATATGAATGATAAGGGTGTAGAGCGCCATGGCCCAGTGCAGGTCAATGGGAATAGGCAGTTTCAGTAGTCCGGCATGGAATAGATGGGCCAAAGGGCCTATTTCCGTACTGTACTTTTCTATGACTATGACAAGTCAGCCACTCATTGCTTGGGAATTCAGACAAGCTATGCTGTGGTTAGCAGGTTTCCCTCGCTCAAGTACAGCAGTGAAGCCATTTTGCCCAATTTACAATCCGACAGTTTAATATTCATCCTGGATTAATGAACTGAGGTGAATTTGACCGACGGTACAGGTAAAATACAAAATTAATTTTAGACTGACTGCCTGTTCAACAGTCCAGATATGCAGTCACTGTTCTTATATCACACTGATAAATACAGCAGGTATGAGAGGAAAAGGTGACGCTGAACCTGCAGTTTCCAGTGCTCCCCACCTTAACAGCTGAAACCAGATCTGTTGGAGTCAAGTCAGAGATCAAAGTCTCCATTGTCATGTCGAACTCCTAGAACGTGCAGGAGATTAATATTGATCACTATTCCCTCTGATATCAGCAGTTCAGTAACAATACACTAAATACACTCACCTCATTTTCTTCTCTGCTGAGATGTCCCTCCTTTGTCAACATCCAACCGAGTCTTTCAACCTTTTCTTCAATCGCCTGTTTGAGTCTGTCTCTGTAGTACTTTGTCAGTTGGTACAGTCGATACTCCTCCCCCTGTGCCAGGAGGTCGGAGATTGTAAACACCGGCTCTGCGAATATAAAAACCGACCCATCAATGCGCTGGGCATGACGTTACCAGAAGGACCACATTCACTAGAAACCTGTCTCTACCACCGTCCCACCCACTTGCTGATTTCAGTTTAAAATGGGCAACAAATGTTGGGACTGTCAATGATAGTCGCTTCCCAGAGATACTCTCTCCATCCTGGTGAGTACTTTTCCCATAACTCATATCCTAGAAATACTCTTTTATCCAGACAGCTGCATTTCCTCCGATACACATCTTGGAAATCCTCAGAGCAGGTAGCACATTTCCTGTAGTGGGGTAACAGGTGCCTCACTACACCACATGCACCACATCAACACATTTTCCCTCTCTGACCAGCCCTCCAACAAGGAATCACATTTACCCGCTTCCTACCTCATTCTTTGAACACATCACCCTCATATTTCACTCACCTGCTCCTTGTTGGGCACTTGACAATTCCGTGTTTAATGAGCTTCCCAGCTGACCGTCAGTCGCCTCACTTGTGCTGGTTCCAGGGTCCTGATTGGTGTCTCTGACGTCACTGTCTCTGGGCTGAATTTGCTCCTCCTCCTCTGCGGCCGGACCGCATTCCATTGGGACATTGCTCTCAATCTGACCCTGCTTTGGTACCTTGTTTCCCGTGTCCCGATCATCTTCCCTCGATGATCCGCCTGGTAAAAACCGCTTGAGTACTTTCTGTACCCGATTTAATTTCCCACCTGAAGTAAATGATGAATAGCAGGTTTAGAGTGATTTATACTCGAACAAGCATTCACAATGGGTGTCTGCAATAGAGTCGAGACTCCGCAAAACCAGAGTTGGAGTGGGACTGTGCTGGTGAATGTGAACCACACCTCCTGCCAGGTGACCATCCTGATAAGCCGGTGTCTGGACACATCCACTCCCAGAAAAAGAACTGGACAGACACAGTAACACTGATCACCGAATACACATTAGTTGAACAGACTGATAACCAGAGGTTATTACTGGAACGGCATCAGGTGATAGCGGGAATTATCACTGGGATTATCTTTCCCATACATGAATCTCTCTGGATCACAAAATGTCCAGTCACCTGTGTCACTCACAGACAAGCCACTGGATTACTCATGGTCAAATCCTCCAGATTAAATGTTCTCCGTTTGCTTTGTCACACACTGTCTTATCCCCTGGGTCACAGAATGACTATTGCCTTGAAACGAACAATGTCCAGTCTCCTGGGTTACAGACTGACCATAACCTTGAAGTCCATGATGCCTGGTCCCCTGGGTCCCATCCCGTCTCCTGGATAATGATCGTCAGGGAACAACCGTACAAATTATTGGCAAATGGAGAGTCTTGCGTGCAGTTCTAGTAGCTAAACTTAAAATCTCGCTTTTGCAGTTGCTAATCTATAGGATGGACGTGACTCAGCTGGAAAGAGTGTAGAGGAGATTGACAAGAACATTACTGGATGGGGTTGTTTGGTTTTTGTGTTATATGGTTCGGCTGGGACAGTTTGCACCGGATCATGGGAGCTTTAACGGTGCCCTTACACACGTACATAAAAAAAATCATGGTGTAGGTAGGGCAGATAGTCACAGTCTTTTTTCCCAGGTTAGGGGAGTCTGAGACTCGAGGGCAGAAATTTAAAATTATGTATAAAGTGAAAAATTGGCAGTTACCACAAGGTATCCAAAGGTTGTTTAAAATGAAAAAAAGTCGTCATGATTTAAGAGGAACATGTATATTTCAAAAACAAAGGATAAGTCCAAATGTAAAAAAATCATTGTATTTCAGTCGGAGGGGGCAACAGTTGCAGTAAGAATTAAAAAAAAAACATTCACCACATTCAACAAGTTTAAAAAACTATTTAAAAATAATTTAATGAACAAATATAAAAATACGTGATTTTAAATGAATGGGAGTAATGTAAATAAATGATACTTGTGTCATAGTCCAGTCCGTGAAGTCCGCGTTTCGGCTCACGGTCCGGTCCGTGGACTCCAGACTCCGAATCTTCAGGCTGTCCCTTGTCTCATTTGGGGCTTTATCGTAGGCACCTGATTCTCGTCATTGATCCGGGAATTTAAGTGGCCCTGAGTTCGAGTTTAGGTGCTGGTTCGTTTTGTCAGTATCCAGTCCTTATCTCTGTGTGGTCCGTCTCGTCAGTATCCTGTACTTGCCTCTGTGTGGGTTCGTCCCATCGGTATCCGGTCCTCTCTTCCTTGCCGTTACCCTACGGTGGGATCTGACCCTCCCGGTCCTTGCCTCCGTTGGGTAAGTCAGGTTGTCATTGCCGTTACCCTGAGGCTGTACTGTTTCCTTCCTTCCCTCCGACGCCCTGCCTGGAGCCTCGCCTCTGCCTCTGCCTGGGGTCTCGCCCTGTATGGAACAGACTGTCCATTTTCACGCATTCGCTAGGTAGGTCCGACCGTTTGGCCGCTACCTAGCGTTGGGAACTGTCTTGCCGTGTTCAGCGTTCTGTGTAATGAGTCCCTGCACTACGTCCTGTACCCAAGGAGGGGTCCCGGCTCGGTGTACCATGTTCCTGTCTCTCCTTCGACTCTGTGTTCTGCTTTCCTGCTCGCCCTCGAGCAAGGCTCAGTGATCTGCGTTCCTGTTCTTCCTCGACTAAGGCTCTACGTTCCTGTCTCTTCCTCGGCCAAGTCAAGGCTTCGGGGTCTCCTACAGTCCCAGTCACGTCCAAGGTCCTTGTCCCATCCTAGCCACGGCTTTGTGTTCTCATCTTGTCATGTGCCTTGCCCTGTAGCCACGTCTTGTTCTCGCCTGGTTCTGGAGTCCGAGCCCGAGTCAAGACCCAGGTTCTGGGTTCTTGTACCGTCTCTGGCACGGAGTTCAAGCCCAGGCTCCTGGTTCCCAGTTCTATGTCGGTTCCGCTATCCTAGTTAAGTCCTAGCCCAGGACCAGAACCCTGTGTCATGTCCAGCGTCCTTTCTTCCTCACTTCCCTTGCTTCCTTCTCACGCCTACTCCCGTTCCTGGAAGTTCAGTGTCTGTGTCTTGCTTTTGGGTCCACTCCCAACACCCACCTTGTGACACTTGGAATTGGATTTCGTGTTAAAAGATGATGATTTTTTTTTGATGTGACGATTGTCTGCAAATCTGCTTTTTGTATAACAAGCTGTAGCTTCAGCCTCCGCCCTTTCGGTCAGTTTTAAAGAATATCTATGTTTTCTTGTTGTTTTTTATTATTTAGTTTTGTCTTATGAAATCATCGTTGAACATGATGTTTGTTTTTTTTTTGGTTATGCTTGTACTGACAGAAATAAAATTTCTTTCATTCATTCATTCAAAAGGGATTGAAGGGGCATTTTTTCCACGAGGTGGGTGATGTGTATTAATTATGTGTAGCCAGAGGAGGCTGTGAACACAAATAAAATTACAAAGTTGAGAAGACGTAAGCAGGAAAAAGGATCGAAGAAGTCTGCAAGGGAAATCTGGGAAAAGTGGGTGGGAAATCGGGCAAGCTCAGAGACACTTAAAACAGTATGAATTAGCTGGGACCTGTGTCCAGGCTGTAATCTGTGTTTTATTCCACCCGGAATTACAGAGTTGAGCACCATCACAATGCCTACAGGAAACAGAGACAGCTGGTCATTGGTTGTACCAGGTCTCTCATCACAGATACTGGGAATTTAAATTCAGGTAGCAGATCATCTCACGAGAGAAATACAGAGAGCTCACGTTCACCATTTGGCCACTAACCAGACATGGATTGGGGTATTAAAACAGAATCAGAATCAGGTTTATTATCACCGGCACGTGACGTGAAATTCGTTAACTCAGCAGCAGAAGTTCAATGCAAAACATAATCTAGCAGGGAAAAATATTAATGAATAAAATAAAATAATAATAATAATAAACAAATAAACCAATTACTTATATTGAATAGATTTTTTAAAAACGTGCAGAATCAGAAAGAGTGCACATCAAAAAAAACGTTAAAAAAAAAGGTAAGGTAGTGTCCAAAGATTCAAAATTCACTTAGGAATCCGATGGCAGAGGAGACAAATCTGTTCCTGAATCGCTGAGTGTCTGCCTTCAGGCTTCTGTACCTCCTACCTGATGCTAACAGTGAGGAAAGGGCATGCCCAGTGTGCTGGGGGTTCTTAATAATGGACGCTGCCTTTCTGATGCACTGCTCCCTGAAGATGACCTGGGTACTTTGTAGGCTAGTGCCCAAGATGGAGCTGACTAGACTTACAAACTTCTGCAGCTTCTCTCGGTCCTGTGCAGTAGCCCCTCCATTTCAGACAGTGATGCACCAAAGCAGACAACAAGTCTATCTAAAATGAAGTGTCTCCTGATCCTCAGCCGTTTCCAAGGCTGGCAACGTTCACGGCTTGGCTACAGAAAACACCGTTCGGAAAATTCCCCTCATCTACTTTGTGCAGCGAGGGGGGAGTTGATATCTGCCCTGACAACACCTGAAATGTTGTATTATCACAAAATCTCTGAAATCCCGGAAATGTTCTTACCTCCTGCCTCTAAATTTTATAAACGAAAGTTGGAGATGTCTTTCAACTCTAAACAGGCCCTGATGTGCAACAAACCTTGAAACTGGACTTTTACGAAACAAACAACACCGCTGTCACATTCCTGTTAGTGTTTCACTCTCAACCTGCTGATTCAGGGTCTCCTGCTTCTTTCACTCAGGTGAAGCTTTGCCTGGTGAGCGGAGTCATTTGCCTGGTGTCAGTCAGGTCCCTACACTGGAACTGTTGGATTGATCGATTACACAAAGCCGCTATACCAGTGGGATCAATGATACTGCTTGATGAAACTTTTCTCAGCCCTGTTAGCGCCTGTGTAAGTTTCTTCGTCTGAACTATTGTGCACCAACAGGGCAGAAGATTCATTATAAAGATCCCCGTGAACATACCTGCAGCCATTTTGATTCCGACTGACGGTTGTTTTGATTGTCGTCGTCTTGTTTACACTTTGATCGCTGTGCATGACAGCCCCACCTGCTGGTGATGTCCTGAATTACACAAAACAAACAGACTGTGAGTCAGAGAGAGCAGGATTACTTTGCAAATGTGACAGTATCGCCGTCCTCTGTATCCCAACAGCATTTCACTTAGAGACCAAACATCAACTCCTACGCCACGTTGTACGTCTGTCCAGTGATATCTGAGGCATCCTACTGATAGAGTCACAGAGCAAGAGCACAGGTACAAACCATTCAGCCCATCGATACAATGCTGACCACAGTGCACACAGAGATGGCCCCAATTTCCTGTATTTGGCCCATTTCCCTCCTGGCCTCTTCATTCTATCTTCACATCCCAACCACTTCTTGAATTATACCATTGTGCCTGCCTCATCCACTTCCTCTGGCAGGTCCCTCCACATAATCACCAGCCTCTCTATGAAACTGTTGCTGCTCGTGTTGGTCTTGCAATCTATTTACAACTCCTCTAAGCTACGATCATCTTCACCGTGAGTACCATCTACTAATTTTGTGTCATCCGTGAACTTACCAGTGAAGCCTTGTGCACTTGCATTCAAATCATTGCTATCAAATAACGAATATCAAATGTCCCAATTTGTAGCTTTGCGGTACACCACTAGTTACCCGCCTCCATTCTGAGGAGAAACCTTCAACCATCACTCTTTGCTTGCTACCTTCGAGGGAACTTTTGAATCCATCTAACTTCCACTCTCTGTACCGCATGGGACCTTATCTTCCAGACCAAGCTGTCATGAGGTACCTTGCCAAAGGCTTTAGTGGACTTCAATGTACAACATCCACTCCACCACCCTTATTGACAATCATCTTGAAAAACTTTAAGAAGTGTTGTTGAACACAACTTTCCATGCACCATGCCATGGTGACTCCTGATCAGTCTCTGTCGATACAAATGTTAGTAGATATTCTGTGTGTGACTGGTCCATCCTGCGGAAAATTATCTCCGGCACCTCCCCTTCCATTTTCTCCACTCACCATCAAAAAGCCAAAATGGCAACCTGTAATAAGATTATGCTTCTCCAAATGCTTAAATGCTCTAATCTGTTGTGAACCATGGTTCGTTTATATAAAAATTCTTTAACTGCGTCTGCAGCAAATCTACCCCGACCGCACTCAAGTGTTCCTGAAACAACCTTCACAGTTCCATTGTACATTTCCCTTTGAAAATGTTTTCCTAATTTACACTCCCAAGTTGCTCCTCATACCATTGTAACTATCCATCCACTAATTCAATACTGCCTTGTATCGTCTGCTACTATCCTTGTCCATGACCATGATAAAAGTTATGGTGTTGTGGTCACTATCTAAAAAGGTCACCCATCGTGACATCTGTCATTTGACCAACATCATTGCCTCATACTAGATGCAGTAGGGCAACTCCTCCAGTTAGCCCATCCACATACTATGTCAAGAATCCCTCCTGGACACGCAACGCATTCTGCCCCACTGACACCTTTTGGAACAAGGAGGTGGGATCAACATCAGGAAACTTGAGGTCAATAATGATAATAACCTTGTTGTTTTTGCACCTTTCCCAAAACTGTCAACTTATTTTCTCACATTATCCCTGTGGCTTTGGGGGAGGCCTATTGAATACTCCCTGAATGATAGCCCCCTTCCCGTTTCTGAATTTCACTTACATTGATGTCCTCTGTTTATGTTGCTGTGATACCATCCCTAATTAGTAAAGACAATTCTCCCCTTTTCACCCCCCTCCCCCCATGCGTATTATGAAATAACTAAGACCTGGAGCATCAAGCACCAATCCTGCCCTTGTAACAGTCAGGTCTGTGTAATGGTGATAACATGTACCATCCATGTTCTAAGTTACTCTTACTCTTAATACTTATTGTATTGAATTAAACATATTTCCAACTGACTACATGATGCCCTGTCCACAACCGATCCTTCCACAGTCTCTCTGAACATTGCATCTGCCTTTATATCAACTCTTCTATCATCTGACCAAACACACTGGTTCCCATTCCGCAACGACTGAGTTTAATCCGACCTTGCCAGCTCCAGCAGTTCTGCTGCAAGAACATTTGTTCATCTCAAGAACAGATTTAACCCATGCCTTTGGTACAGAGTCAAATGGGAAAATAACTTCATTGTAAAACCCAATTCTGCTTAATCACAGATTCGTAGGTTCTGACAATTTATTAGTAGAAAAGCACTTGATGACGACAGGGTATGTAAATGTAAAATATTGTTTGGCATTTTCTAGTTCGGACTGAAAGAAATGTGGTGCCGGGACATTTGGCTTCAAGAGGGTTTGCTGTTAGCAGAGGCTTGCACGACGATATACTCGAGGGCAAGTATATCATTGCAGCTTGCAATAGACAGAGGAGTCAATGACATGTTGCTGTAGTTCATAGTAATTCCACATTTCTGCAATCACTACAGCTGGAAACAACTGCGGCCTCTTATAAAGGGAGGAAATTCTCAACGCATTTTGAGAACATTGTGACCGAGCACAGACAAGCAAAGAAACTGCAGAGATGACGTTTGAAATGAGCAAACAAAATAAGGGAATATGCGTGGCTTCACAGAGCTAATGCAGACAGCACATTTGTAAATCTGGAATGATTGCAACTGGGTCTGATAGAGTCATAACTGGTATTGCTAGGCTCATTCAGTCCCACTCCAGCTATTTCCTCTATTCCTTGGTACAGAAATGTAATGTCTAAAGAACCAGTGTTTGGGTAAATGAGACTCAGCAAACTTTCTCCTGACTAAATCAATGGAAACTCCGAGTCAGATGGGTTCTCTCGAATTGGTGCTCTCAGTCCTCGGGCTGGTTCATTGTTGTTGTTCCCTTGTCTTCAGTTGCGGGTTGCTTCCAGTCGTGGACTTTTCTTCCTGTAAATCTCGCAGACCAGGGCTAACTTTAACCAGAGAGATAATGAAGCATGTTAACAATACAAAGGAGAACAAAGCATTAAACGAAAATTTAAATCTTGAACGCATATATAATGATCCGAGTGAAGGAATCTGTAACTGTCCCTCACACGTTTCAAAACCAGACATGGGATACAAAAGAACACACACAAAGGGCTGAAGGAACTCATCAGGCCAGGTCGATTCTACCCTCTTTCATAGATGCTGCCTGACCTGCTGAGTTCCTCCAGCATTTTGTGTGTGTTGCTTGTATTTCCACCAACTGCAGATTTTCTCTTATTTATGATGGGATACAATGAAGTCATTGTTCTGTCATGGTATAAGATACAGATCACAATACATAGGAGTAGAATTAGGTGATTTGGTCATGCTCTATAATCAATCTTGGAGGATTTTTTTCCAACACCATATTCTTGCTTCCCTGCTATAACACTCAACCTATTTAGCAATCCAGAACATGAATATAACCATCGGCAGTCTCCACCACCCTCTGCGGTAACAAATTCCACAGATCAACCATTTGACTAAAGTAATTTCTCTCATCACAGTTTTATAACCATATAACAATTACAGCATGGAAACAGGCCATTTTGGCCCTTCTAGTCTGTGCCGAAAGCTTGTCTCACCTAGTCCCACCTAACTGCACTCAGGCCATAACCCTTCATTCCTTTCCTGTCCATATACCTTTCCAATTTTTTTAAATGACAAAATCGAACCTGCCTCTACCACTTCTACTGGTAGCACGTTCCACACAGCTACCATTCCCTGATTAATGACATTCCCCCTCGTGTTACCATTAAACGTTTGCCCCCTAACTCTCAACTCATGTCCTCTTGTTTGAATCTCCCCTACTCTGAATGGAAAAAGACTATCCACGTCAACTCTATCTATCCCCCTCATAAGTTTAAATACCGCTATCAAGTCCCCCCTCAGCCTTCTAAACTCCAAAGCATAAATACCTAACTTGTTCAACCTTTCTCTGTAACTTAGGTGCTGAAACCGAGGTAACATTCTAGTAAATCTCCTCTGTACTCTCTCTATTTAGTTGACTTTTTTAAAGTGAAGCTTCTTTATTCTGAATCTAAACTCTTAGATCTCAGACTCTCCGTCTAATCGAGACATCCTCTCCATTCCCACTGTATCCAGGCTTGTCGTTATTCAGTTGTGAAAATCATTACCGCCGCTCACACCCCCAGCCCCCAAGCACCATCCCACTGAACTCCACTGAACACAGGCCCAGGGTCATCAGATGCTCCTCATGCATAAAACTGATCATTCCTTAGCAACAAGTGTACTGAACACATTTCCAGGAATAACAGGACAATTGGCAGGCCTGGGCAGGGTTGTATGGGAGACCGACAGTTGCCCAGGCTGCAAGACTTCCCCTCTCCACGCCACCGATGTTGTCCAAACGAAGGGCACGAGGACCCAAGCAGCTTGGCACCGGTGTCGTCACAGAGCAATGTGTGGTTAAGTGCCTTGCTCAAGGACACAAACCTGCTGCCTCAGCTGAGGCTCGAACCAGTGACCTTCAGGTTAGTAGTCCAATACCTTGTCCACTAGAACACGCGCCAACACACATACCACTAGATACTAGCTAACAGGTTCTAAAATAACAAAGCCAGAACAAACAATAAGAAGTTCGGTATATGTTGTTTTCCACTCAACAAGCTTTATCAACGCACCATGAAAAGTATCCCATCCATATCCCTGACACCTTCGTATGGATACTGCTCTGCCCGTGACTAAGAAAATGCAGAGGGCTGTGGACCCAGCAGAACAAATCATTGATCCACTCCACTGATCTGTCTATACTTCCCGCTGCCTCAGTAAAGCAGCCGAAAAATAAACGATCACCACAACCCTGAACGTTCTCACTTCTCACCCTCCCATCGGGTCGAAGATAAAATAAAACAGAAACATTCCAACGGGCTCAATGACGGTTTCCATTCGCAAACTGTAAGCATAATGCTTTCTTACACTCTGTTATTATTTTACTTGAACGTACTAACAAATAAATAAGTAAATCAATTACATGAATTGAATAGATTTAAAAGAATGTGCGAAATCAGAAACACTGTATATTAAGTAAGTGAGGTAATATCTAAAGCGTCAATGTCCATTTAGGAATCGGATGGCAGAGGGGAAGAAACTGTTCCTGAATCACTGAGTGTATGTCTTTAGGCTTCTGTACCTCCTTCCTGACTGTAACAATGAGATAATCAGTGTCCAGACGGTGCAATTAATCTGTTTAATCTTCTCTGTCTGCAAGAACACAACAGGACGAATGGCCCCTTCCAGTGTACTGGGAAAATTATCGACCCCAGGCATCGATCCGGCCGAAGCTTGGATCTGATACCGGGCCGGGTGATGGAGATGAAGTGCCCGAGGTACAACTTAACGGATGGGTTTAGTCCGGCATCACCACCTCATCCCGCTCATCGCATCGGGCTTCCCCCCTCCGGATCGGACTCAGGACTCACCGATAGGAAATTGTCGGTCTCGTTCCCGCATCGCGACCGGCCTCAATACTCATCGATGGGAACTTGATTCATCTGCCCCGTAGACAGTGTTTCGACCCCCGGCTTCACGCCGCTGATACGTTTCAACACAGAACGGAAAGAAAACCACCGCCCATCCGAAGACTGTGTGTATTTTACGCTGATAGCTGCGTCATCAGAGCATGGGCGGGGCCTCAAGCAAAAAACGAAATGGTAGGGAGAAAGGGGATCCCGTGACGTACAGACTGTCTTCCAACTGAACCTCACCTGTATCCACCACTCACTCCCCAGCTCTTGCCCCATCCCCACCCCTCACCTCTTTTCTCTGACTAGTTCCTGTCCAATCTCAGTCCAGAGGGAGGGGCTCGGCCCGAAATGTTGACGGTCCATTTCCCTCCATAGATGCTGCCCGACCCACTGAGTTCCTCTGGCAGTTTGTTCTTTGGTCTATGTAACCCGTGTTAGTATGGGGAGCGGGATTTTACAACGTAATCCCGATATAATCTCAACGAAACCCAAATAATTGTTACGGTAATTACCACACTTAAACAGGAGAAAGCTTGCAAACGCTGGAAATCCAAAGCAACACACACAAAATGTTGGAGGAACTCAGCACATCAGGCAGTATCTATGGAAAGAGTAGTTCGACATTCTGTGAAAAGAACCTTCTTCATTGCTATGGGGGGGAAGGGGAAGATATCTGAATAAAAAGGTAGAGGAGGGGAAAGAGGCGAGCTGGAAGGTGATAGGTGAAGTCAAGTGATGGACTGGTCAAGGGCTGGAGATAAAAGAATCCGAGAGTTGTCAATAGGGGAACGGGAAGGAGGAACCCGGGGAAATTATAGGCTGGTGAGCAGAAATGAAAGTTCAGAGTGGAGAATAGAGAAGTGGGAGTGGGGGAGTTTGTTTACTGGAAGGAGAATTCAATATTCGTACAATCAGGTTGGAGGGTACCAGATGGAATATAAGGTGTTGCTCCTCCACCCTGGGGGTGGTCTCATTTTGGTACAAGAGGAAAAACTTCAGCCACTGGGAAGTACCCCTTGCGGCAGATGATACAGAGATACTCGACAAAACAGTCTCCCAGTTTATGGTGGGTCTCACCAAAGCAAAGGAGGCCGCATCGGGAGCTCGGGACACAAAAAATGACCCCAGCAAATTCGCAGATGAAGTGTTGCCTCACCTGGAAGGACTGTTTTGTGTCTGAATGGAGGTGAGGGCGGAGGTGTACGGGGAGGTGTAGCATTTAGTCCGCTTGCAGGGATAAATGGCTGGAGGGAGATTAATGAGGAGGGAAGAATGAACAAGGCAATTGTTGAGTGATCCCTGTTGAAAGAAGAAGGCGGGGTGCGAGCGAGGAAGGTAATGATATGTTTAGTTGTAATATCTCTCAGGAGAACACTGTCAGTTCCGTAATCCTGGAGTCCCATCCCAGGATTATAGACCAATAACCAACACTCCCAGGACTCTTTCCTGTCGGTAATATTCAGCAGTATCTGGTCTAATCCCAGTTCTAAAATTAACACACCGCTCCATCTCATAATAGAACTAGAGCCTGATGATGCTTTAACTGGGCGGGGAACCCGGGCCATGGGTCGCCAGTTGGTGGGAATATATTTTAACTTGTCTGCAGAAGGTTAATTGAGCGCTTCTGTTTATTATCGTTATCGAACTGCGGAGCGGGACAAGGATCACTGCAATTCGCCGCCACATCTCCCATAATGAAACAATAAGAAAATGCTTTTAATATAAAACTGAAAATAAATCACTGGAAACTTAGTACAGGTTATTGTCTTTCTTATGCACAGACATAGGCTGACTGCAAGATGTTTGTGGCATCCTGAAGGGATGTGCATAAATAAATAAATATCTAAATGCATTCTTTTTCTCTTTATTCCAATATAAACATGATAAATTCCATACAGTGAATGCTCAAGGCATCCGGGCCTCCACACCGGCTCCTGAGGCCACTGAAGGACGTTGTGGAGAGAGCAATAAAATGTTCAACACTCCTTGCAACTCCAGTGAGCTGTTACCCTGGTGATGGAGGAAGTGTCTCAGCAGAACTAACTAAAAATAGGAAATAAGGAATTCACATGCTCTGAGTTTCATTATGACAAAAATGAATACTGGGCTCTCAGCCATTTTGTAATGTGGAAGATAAAATTCAAATGGCTGTTTTAACCCTGTCTCGAGGTGCCTCCAGTAAATCTGTTGGTAGTTTCATCTCCACAGAACTTCCAGCAGTGCAGAAGCTGTTCCAAAATCAAACACGTTGTTGGATGTGGCCTATCTGCTTCAAATGGCAACTATGGGATATTTACAAAAGACATCACACAATACACTGTGCTGATAACCATTAAGTGTCCTTCTTTGTTCAATTAAGTTGTTAAAAATTCCATCATATTCTTGTGTCTGCAAATAACTACGATCTACCCCAGGCATTGATCCAGGTGATATTCAGATCCTGCTACTGGACAGAATGATGGAAGAGAAAGTCCCCAGATACAACTGAATAGAGTGAGCTTGTGATCTCAGATCCTAGACTCCCCTATTGGTGAAAACATCCTGTCCCTAGCACTCTATCCAGACCTCAGGATTTCATTGACGTTTCTGTTTCCAGAGTCACCACCCCTCCACTGAGATCAGGCCCAGAAAGACCAAATGCTCCTCAGACATAAAACTTTTCATTCTAGAATCAATCTTGTGAACTTTGTAAACAACAACTGTAATGAACACATTCCCTCGGATAGAGACAATTTGGTGGCGGAATAATTTATTAAGCGACATGTATTGTTTCTTAGTGCCCGATTAACAGTCAAAAAAGATGAGTGTGCTATCTAGTCAATGAACCGAAAGAGATGGGGTACATGTTCAATGATTTTTGTTTGCCTGTATTTACTTGGCAGACAGATACACAGACTATAGAAATCGGGAAACGTTAGTCTTGTTATAGATTGTATGTAGATTACAGAACAGGTGCTTGATGAAT
Source organism: Hemitrygon akajei (assembly GCF_048418815.1). Taxonomy (NCBI): domain Eukaryota; kingdom Metazoa; phylum Chordata; class Chondrichthyes; order Myliobatiformes; family Dasyatidae; genus Hemitrygon; species Hemitrygon akajei. The sequence continues at coordinate 2,556,288 of NW_027331988.1, forward strand.
TAGAATGGACAAACACCCCGGGCCTAAGATGGTGTTCCTTCGGACCCTGTGGGAGGCCAGTGCACAAACTGCTCGAACACTGTCAGAGACATATAGAATACATAGAGCTACAGGTGATATGCCAGAGGATGGGACGATAGATGGTTTTGCTCATTTGTGTTAGAAAGGCGAGAAAAAAAAGAAGGGATACTATATGCACGTGATCCTGACATCAGCCTTGAGTATGTCTGTGGAAGGTATTTTAAGAAATGGAATTTATCATTTTTCGAAATACTGGGCTTGATGAGGGACAGTCAGACTGGCAGGTCATGTCTTATCAAGTTATTCTGCATGGGAGGCTGGCCCAAAAGGGAAAGGTACGTAGTACTCAGGATGAAGCAAGCGGAAAAGCCAGAGAGTGCTCTGAATGGAGTCATGAAACTCGCGAGGTGCTGCAGGGAAAGCGACTGGGTGCCTGGTACTGATAGTAATGATTGAGATAACAGATGAAAATGTGGCAAACTAGAGCAGCAAACAGTTTGATTACACTGAGATGGAATGTAGCAGGCAGTGAGAAAGGCTACCAAAGGTGCGTTGTAATCTTGAGCAGCTGGGAAGTCAGGTTACAGACTAGCGGGGGAATTTAATGCAAAGAACAGCGAGCTGTTGCAATTTGGCAAGATGAACCGGGGTATGACTTGCACAGGTATTGGCAATGGTCTGTGGTACGTCAAAAGATGAACTTACATGGGAATACAGGTAAAAGATTCCTTGAAAATGACCACACAGTTAGATGTATTTACAAGCTATAAATGCAAGGCGCACTCAAGAGATAAAGAACCGAAAATAAACGAAAGGGAAAATAATAATTGAGTTGTTGTGATGCAGGCTGGACAGAGGCTGAAAAAGTTTGTTGATATATATGATTAAGGTGGAAGGATACAGACTGAACATAGGTTAAACAAGATGATTGATATATATCATTGAAGTGGAAGATAACAGACTGGACAGAGGTTGAACAAGATGGTTGATATATATCATTGAAGTGGTGGGATACAGGCTGGACAGAGGTTGAACAAGATGATTGATATATATCATTGTGGTGCTGGGATACAGGCTGGGCAGAGGTTGAACAAGATGGTTGATATATATCATTGAGGTGGTGGGATACAGGCTGGGCAGAGGTTGAACAAGATGATTGATATATATCATTGAGGTGGTGGGATACAGGCTGGACAGAGGTTGAACAAGATGGTTGATGTATATCATTGAGGTGGTGGGATACAGGCTGGACAGAGGTTGAACAAGATGGTTGATATATATCATTGAGGTGGTGGGATACAGACTGGACAGAGATTGAACAAGATGATTGATATATATCATTGAGGTGGTCGGATACAGGCTGGGAAGAGGTTGAACAAGGTGGTTGATATATATCATTGAGGTGGTGGGATACAGACTGGACAAAGGTTAAACTAGGTGGTTGATATATAGCATTGAGGTGATGGGATACAGACTGGACAGAGGTTGAACAAGATGGTTGATATGTATCATTAACTTGACGGGATACAAGCTGGAAAAATGTTGAACAAAATCGACATGGAGTAAGCTGATGGAACCAGGTGGGAGAAGGAATCAATGAAAATCACAGGTGGTCCACCAGCAACACGCAGATACTAAATTAATATTGAATGAAAAGATTCTCAGATGATGAAGTTGGAACAAATGTTACGTACCCGTGGGTATCTTTGTTCTTGTCACGTGACAGTGGTGTTGAAGCTATACTGGACTTAAGGTAATGGTCTTGTGATGGTGGAGTGACGCCATTTTCCCGCCAGTAGAGGTCATGTGACAGGTTTTTTTAACAGGGTATAAAAAGAGGATCCCTCCCTGTGAAGATTGGCAGTTCGTGGCTGGATTTGCCATTTTGACTCCATGCCACTGCGTGGTCCAATATTATGACGCAGTTTAGTTGAAAGGTGTAGTTTTATTTAATGCCTAAAGTTTAAAAGGTCATTGCTGGCAGTTTCTTTATAATACAGCCAGTTAAAAATCAGTGGAGAGTGAAGATCGGAGTTCGGGAATTAAAAGATCGAGGAAATTCGATTTCGTCAGTGAAACAGGTTTGACCTTGTTTGATCCTCATTCGGAAGGAATTCGTTGGCTGTCCCCGTGTTAACCCCTGCGAATAATAGCAGAAAGGGTTGGGTACAGTTTTGTAAAGGAAAGGTCAGTGACTTTAAGCCGTTTCATTTTCATCTTCGTAAATTCTCCGGGAAAAGTATAGTTCGACTGGGAACCGCAACAACACGACGTGAAAGAGAATTTAAATCGACTAAAAAGTCTCTTCTTTAATGGACTGTAAGCATTTCGGACTTTTGCAGTACTACTTTTAAGAACTGTTTTCGCTTTTTTCCTTTAAGAACTGTTTAAGCTTTAACCCTTTAAGAACTGTTTAAGCTGCCGCACAGCAGTTGATTTCCGGTTGCGTTAGTCGTTTTAGGGGGTTTGTTTTTCAGTGATTAATAAATGTTTTATTTGTTATAAAAACCCGTGCCTCACTCATATATTTATTGTTGCTGAATCCGTAACACAAACAACAGGAACTTTGAATTGTGACCTTTGTCCCTCACTAAATTTCATCAACCTACCATAGGGATTATCCCAACAAGATACCTTAGGCGTTCGTACGGCTCCCGCTTTACTCATGACTGCAAGGAACTTCAGAGAGCTGTGGACAGCTGAGGACATCGTGGAAAGCTGTCTGCCCACCATGGACTGTGCCTGTAGCTTCCTGTGTGATCGATAAAACAGGCACAGCATCACCTCGCAGCGCTGGACAGTCAGTCCTACTTGGGTAGAAGATTAAAAAACTAGAAAACACTACAACCAAGGTTAAGAACGGCTTCCATTCTGCTGTAAGAAAAAAGAACGGTCCACAGCAAGATAAGGTGGACTTTAACCTCACAATATAACTTGTTATGACCTTGCACCATTTGTCTACCTGCCCTGCTGTTTCTGTGAAACAATAATGCATTGCTACTCTCTGTTATTGTTTATCTGATATCAGCTCAATGTACTGTTCTGTTCTGTTGTTCTGTATGGACGGTATACTCAACAGGATTTTCATTGCACCTCGTTACATGAGAATAATAAGAAGATTCCCCATTTTAATTGTGTGATAATGGACAAACTGGGCCAAAATTATTTTAAAAGGGTGCAAAGAGACTTGGGAAGGCTTGTGTAGTTTTCCTGCAGCTTAATGTACAGGATACGTCGGTGATGAGGAGGGCAAATGCGATCTTTGGACTCATTTCTAGAGGACTGTAATATAAAAGAAAGGATGTACTGTTGAGAATTTATAAAGTCCTGATGAGGCAACACTTAGAGCATTCTTAGCACCTTTGGGCCCCTAACATAAGAAAGGATGCATTAACAATGGAGAGGATTAAAAGGCGGTTCAGGAAAATGATTCCAAGTTTGCTCCCAAAGAGCGTGTTCCAGTGATGTACTATTCTATGTTCTATCTCCACTCGACCATACGATATAGGAGCAGAATTAGGGCCATTTGGCTCATTGAGTTTACTCCACAATTTCATCATGACTGATCCAAGTTTCCTCTCATTCCCAGTCTCCTGCCTTTTCACCATATCCATTCATGCTCTGACCAATCAGGAATCTATCAACCTCTCTCTTAAATATTCACAAAGATTTGGCCACCACAGCTGCCTGTGGCAAAAGCTAAACTTCCACAGATTCAACATTCTATGGCAAAATAAATTCCTGCTCACCCCATTCTAATAGGGCACCCCTCTATTCTGAGGTACGGTCAGCTGCTTGTAGACTAGCCCATCAGAGGAACCATCATCTCCATAGCAACTCTATCAAAGTTATTTTCACCATTCGTTAGGTTTCAATAAGGTCACCCCTCATGCTTTTGAATTCTAGTGAATACTGGCCCAGAGGCATCAAACGCGGGTCATATGACATATGAATCACTTCCGTGAACAACCTTTGAATCCTATATAATTACAACACATTCCTTTCGAAGTTAAGAGGCCCAAACCTGCTCAAAACGCTCCCAGTGCGGCCTCAGCGGTGCTTTATGAAGTTTCAACATTACATCCCTGCTTTTATATTCTATTCTTCTTGAGATGAATGCTAACATCGCATTTGACTTCCCCACCACAGACTTAACCTGCAAATTAAACTTTAGGGAATCCTGCACAAGGATTCCCAAGTCCCTTTGCACCTCAGTTTTCTTTTCTATCTAGAAAATATTTAACACTTTAATTACGTTACCAAAGTGCATGACCATACACTTCTCGACACTGTATTCCATTTCATTGCCCAGTTTCCTAATTATTCTTTGTCCTTCTGTAACCTTTCTAAATCCTCAAAACCACATGCTCCTCCAACTATCTTCATACCACCTGCAATCATTGCAACAAAGTCATCATTTCAATTGTCAAAATCATTAACATATGACGGAAGATCATCGGTCCAAAAGCAGACTCCTGTGGAGTATCACGAGTCACTGGGAGTGGTTTCCAATCAAACACTGCGTTATCCATTTCAGAATCTGTCTGGTAACGCCATGATCTCGCAGCTTGTTAAGCAACATGTGTTCTGAGAATCCAATACACAGCATCAACAGATTCTCCTTTGTCTATCATGCTTATTATTTCTTCAAAGAACTCCCCATTAGATTTATCAGGCAAGACTACGGCCTATTTTCTGACGGATCTCAAAGTACCCTGAGACCACATCCTTAATAATCAACTTCTATATCGTCCTAAATACTGAGGTCAAACAAACTGACATATGGACTCCCTTCTGCCCCATTCCTTTCTTGAGGAGTGAAGTGACATTTGCAATTTTTAAGTCTTCCGGAACCATTACAGAAGCTAGTGATTCTTGAAAGAACATTATTAATGTCTCACGATCCATTCAGCCACCACTTTTAGAACTCTGGGGTACACACCATCTAGTCCAGGTGACATATCTAACTTCAGACCTTTCAGTTTCCCAAGAAATCTCTCTCTCTAAATATGCTAACTTCACACACTTCATGCCCCCTGACACCAGGAGCTTCCAATACAGTCCTAGTGTCTTCCTCTATGAAGACTGGTGTAAAATGTATCTTCAGTTCGGCCGCCATTGCTGCCCCCCCCCCCTTTACTACCACTCCTGTGTCCTTTTCCAGCGTTCTGATATCCAGTCGAGCCTCTCTTTTACACTTCATAAATCTGAAGAAACGTTTAGTAACATCTTTAATATTGGTTCGTTATCTTTGTTATTTCACCTTTACCTTCCCAATGACTTTTTGTTTGTTTTTACAACCTCACCAGTCCTCCATCTTCCCACAAATTGCTGCTCTGCTGCCATCCCTGCGAGTGATTCTGGCCAATTCCCCTCTCCTGCCTCGGTAATTCCCTGTACACCACTGCAATGATAGTACTTCTGCAATATCGATGCGCCTGTCTTTAGCTTCTCCCTCTGGAGTTTCTATTTGACTCGCACTAGCTGACCGCAGGGAACAGTGAGAGGGACTTTCCAAACACGGATTGAACACTAAACACCGGATCGTGTTTACTGGCAAACATGGAGCAGCCCATTAATTCACAGCCTCTCACTGTGAGGGAAGGAAGGGTAACTCATTTTCTTCACTGATTCCAAAGGACCTCCAGAAGAAAACATCTGAGCACAGAACATAACTACTAACTCATCACTTTATGTGCCCGAGCAGCTTGATCGACGGGTCCATTATATATAGGTCAAAACCTCTGTGATAGCCCAGGACCCAACCTCACGGGGTCCTAATCCATGCCAAAACATTCGCACATCTTCCCGACGTCTCACACAAGACAGTGTAATTAAATTGCCCCGCAACCCATGTCAATCTGACCGAAACTTTTGCTTCATTGCGGAAGGAGGAACGGTCAGTCCCATCTGTTGAAGCAATAAGCTCGGGCGAAGCCCAAACACTGCAAATACTATATTCCTTGTCTCCCCATCCTAGCCTTATAACCCATGGCCCAGGATTCTTTACTGCCCAGTAACGTGCTGCAGTGTCTCAGCTATTCCCAGTTCAAATATAACACTCCTGAACCAACCCATGACGGAATAGTAACATAGAGGAAGCTTTGTCTGGACGGGGATCGGTGTTGAATTCCGGGTCTTGTGTCACAACGCGGACGCGGATATATTTCAACTAATCTAAACTGAGCATACTTGGTGATTATTTTATCGTTGAGTGAGACCTAGACCAGGTTAGTTAGTTAGCCTTATTTCCTGTAGTGGAACAGGAACAATCTGTTTAAATATTAAATAGTTATTATAGTCCTGGAAGCTGAGTAGAGTAGATTTTTCTTTTCTTTTAATGCACAAATGTTGACTGGTTGCAAGATGCAATCCCAACATTCATTGCTCATCTCTTCATTGCAATACAGGCGTCATATATTCCATACAGTAAATGCTCAAAGCATCCTGGAATCCACACCGGTTCCTGAGGTCACTGTGCCTCCACAGTAATTACAGTTGGATAAAATCTTCCCTCCTTGAAGTTCTGGTGTCCTGTTACCCCGGTGACTGAGGAAGAGGCTCACCAGAAGCAAAGCAAAAAGGAAGTAACTGTCTCAACCTCACATGTTTTGAGTTTGCTTATGAACAGAATGAATACTGAACACTCAGAAATGTTGAAATGCTCAAACTAAAATACCAGTATCAAGTAAATCTGCTGTCAGTTCCTTCTCCACAACACTTGCAGCAGTGCTGAAGCTGGTCATTAAATACGGTCAGTCTGCTTCAAAAGTCGGTTATCTGTTATTTACAAAATACATTACACAATACATTGTGGTGATAGTCATGAAATTTCCTTCTTTGCTTAGTTAAGCGATTAAAAGTTTTCAATCAAATTTTTGTAGCTTCGAATAACGTAAAAGTACAGTTGACAATACAGGCAAGTTTCTGACCCTACTAATGGATAGAATGATGGAGGAGAAGGTTTGTAGATACATCGCAGTGATTTGTGAGGTTGTGCTATCTGTTCCAAGACATCTCTCCTGATGAAAACATCTTTATCCGTCCACTAGATGCAGACGTCAGTATTTGCCACGTTTCAGTGAGTTTCCCCGTCCCAGCGTGCCCCCATCAGCCATTTGAGAACAGGCCCAGGGACAGCGAATGCTCCAAATACATAAGGCTTCTCATTCCAGGAATCGTTATTATAAACAATTACTGTGGTAAGCACATTTCCACGAATAACAAACTCTTTGGTGGCAGTATATTTATTTAAGAAAACCCGTTGTTTCCTTACTGGCCCGTTAACTGGTTATACGAACTTCTGAAGATCAGCGTGCTCATGTACGCATGGAGCCGAAAGAAATAGGGGAGATCTTCAATGATTTATCTGGGTGTGCATGTACTTGAGAGACAGATATAGAGACATAGAAATGAGGAAACGTTCGTCAGGTCATGGGTTATGTCCAGTTTACGAAACATGTGCTTGCTCGCTTGAAGTGAGTATAGATGGATAAATCGCCAGGCCTGACAACATATTCCCTGGAAACATTTGGGACGCTAGTGTTGAAACTGCGCGAACGCTGGCAGAGACATACAAAACGGTCATAGTTATAGGTGATGTGCCAGCCGACCAGAGGAGAACTAAATATTCTCATTTTTGTGGGAAAGGTTTGATAATAGAACATAGAACAATACTGCACAGTACAGGTCATTCAGCCCACAATGTTGTGCCGACCTTTAAGCCCTGCCCCCATAATACCCTCCACCTTAAATTCCTTCATATACCTGTCTAGTCGTCTCGTAAATTTCAATAGTGTATCTGCCTCCACCACTGACTCAGTCGGTGCATTCCACGCACCAACCACTCTCTGAGTAAAAAACCTCCTAATATTCTCGTTGAAGTGTCCTCGCCTTACCTTAAAGCCACAGCCTCTTGTATTGAGCAGTGGTGTCCTGGGGAAGAGGCGCTGGTTATCCACTCTATCTATTCCTCTTAAAATCTCTATCATGTCTCCTCTCATCCTACTTCTCTCCAGAGAGTAAATACCTAGATCCCTTAATCTCTGATAATAATGCATACTCTCTAAACCAGGCAGCATCCTGTAAAATCTCCTCTGTACCCTTTCCAATGCTTCCACATCCTTCCTATAGTGAGGCGACCACAACTGGACACAGTACTCTAAGTGTGGCCTAACCAGAGCTTTATAGAGCTGCATCATTACTCCGCAACTCTTAAACTCTATCCCTCGACCTATGAAAGCTAACACCCCATAAGCTTTCTTAACTACCCTATCTAGCTGTGAGGCAACTTTCAAGGATTTGTGGACATGTACCCACAGATCTCCCTGCTCCTCCACACTCCCAAGTATCCTGCCCTTTACTTTGTACTCTGCCTTGGAGTTTGTCCTTCCAAAATGAACCACCTCACACTTCTCCGGGTTGAACTCCGTCTGCCACTTCTCAGCCCAGTTCTGCATCCTAACAATGTCTCTCTGCAGTCTTCGACAATCCTCAAAACTATCCACAACACCACCAGATTTTATGTTGTCTGTAAACTTGCCAAATCACCCTTTAACTCCTACATCCAGGTCGTTAATAAAAATCACGAAAATTAGAGGTCCCAGAACCGATTCTTGCGGGACACCAGAAGTCACAACCCTCCATTCCGAATGTACTTACTCCACCACGGCACTCTGCTTTCTGCAGGGAAGCCAATTCTGAATCCAACCGGCCAACCTTCCCTGGATCACCTCCCTTTTGACTTTCTGTATGAGCCTACCTTGTGGTACCTTGTCAAATGCCTTACTAAAGTCCATGTAGATCGCATCCACTACACTACCCTCATCTATATGCCTGATTATCTCCTGAAAAAAAACTCTATCAGGCTTGTTAGACACGATCCTTCACAGAGACATGCTGACTGTCCCTGATCAGATCATGATACTCTAAATGCCGATAGCTGCTATCTCTAAGAATCTTTTCCAATAGCTTTCCCACCACAGACGTAAGGCTCACTGGTCTATAATTACCCGGACTATCCCTACTACCTTTTTTGAAGAAGGGGACAACATTCGCCTCCCTCCAATCCTCCGCTACTATTCCCGTGGACAACGAGGACAGAAAATCCTCAGCAATCTCTTCCTTCGCTTCGTGGAGCAACCTGGGGAATATTCCGTGAGACCCCGGGGACTTATCCGTCCTAATGTATTTTAACAACTCCAACACCTCCTCTCCCTTAATATCAACATGTTCCAGATCTTGAACCTCACTCATATTGTCCTCACCGTCTTCACATTCCCTCTCATTGGTGAATACTGAAGAGAAGTATTCATTGAGGACCTTGCTCATTTCCACAGCCTCCAGGCACATTTCCCACCTTTATCTCTAATCTGTCCTACCTTCCCTCCTGTCATCCTTTTGCTCTTCTCATAGTTGAAGAATGCCTTGGGGTTTTCCTTTACCCTACTCGCCAAGGCTTTCTCATATCCCCTTCTTGTTCTCCTCAGCCCCTTCTTCAGCTCCTTTCTTACTACCCTATATTCAGTAGAACCATCTGATCCTTGCTTACTGAACCTCATGTATGCTGCCTTCTTCCACCTGACTAGATTTTCCACCTCACTTGTCACCCATAGTTCCTTCACCCTACCATTCTTTACCTTCCTCACTGGGACAAATTTATCCCTAACATCCTACAAGAGATCCCTAAACATCGACCACATGTCGATAGTACATTTCCCTGCAAAAACATCATCCCAATTCACACCCGCAAGTTCTAGCCTTATAGCCTCACAATTTGCCCTTCCCCAATTAAAAAAAAAATCCTGTCCTCTCTGATTCTGTCCTTTTCCATGATAATGCTAAAGGCCAGGGAGCGGTTGTCGCTGTCCGCAGATTCTCACCCACTGAGTTATCTGTGATTGACCCGGTTCGTACCTAATACTAGATCCAGTATGGCATTCCCCCTAGTCGGCCTGTCAACATACTGTGACAGGAATCCGTCCTGGACACACTTAGCAAACTCTGCCCCATCCAAACCATTGAACTAATCAAGTGCCAATCAGTATTAGGGAAGTTAAAGTCACCCATTATTTTAACACCTTTCCAAAATCTGCCCCCCAATCTGCTCCTCAGTATCTTTGCTGCTACCAGGGGGCCTATAGAATACTCGAAATAGAGTGACTGCTCCCTTCCTGTTCCTGACCCACCCATGCTGACTCAGAAGAGGATCCTGCTACATTACCCAGCCTTTCTCTAGCTCTAATAATATCCCTGACCTGTAATGCTACCGTCCTGCCCTTTTTCCGCCCTCTCTATCCCTTTTAAAACACTGAAATCCAGAAATATTGAGAATCCATTCCTGCCCTGGTGCCAGCCGGGTCTCCGTAATAATTCATGTATCCAAGCTCTCAGTTCATCACCTTTGTTGCTGATACTTTTTGCATTGAAGTACACTCACTTAAGCCCTTCTACCTTTACACCCTTTATTCTGCTTCTCTTTCCTCAAAATGTTTTTAAATGTTAGATCTGGCTTTACTACGTGAACTATGCTTGCAGTTCTCGCATGACCTTTATCCTTCTACACCTCACTATCTGCCCTAATACTCTGGCTCCCCTCCCCCTGCAAATCTAGTTCAAACCTCCGGAACAGCCCTAGCCAACCTTCCTGCAAGGATATTAGTCCCCTTCCAGTTCAGTTGCAACCTGTCTCGTCTGAACAGGTCCCACCTTCCCTGGAACGAGGCCCAATTGTCCAGAAACATGAAGCCGTCCCTCCTACACCAGCTCCTTAGCCACATATTTAGCTTCATTATCTCCTTATTTCTAGCCTCACTAGCACGTGGCACTGGTAGAAATCCTGAGATTACAACCCTGGAGGTCCTGTTCTTCAACTTTGCACCTTACTCCCTAAACTCTCCTTGCAGGACCTCCTCCTTCTTCCCATCCATGTTATTGCTTAGTCCATTTTTGATCTTTACAGTGAGAGAGAGAGAGAGAGAGAGAGAGAGAGAGAGAGAGAGAGAGAGAGAGAGAGAGAGAGAGAGAGAGAGAGAGAGAGAGAGAGAGAGAGAGAGAGAGAGAGAGAGAGAGAGAGAGAGAGAGAGAGAGAGAGAGAGAGAGCTCATGCAGAGAAAACAGAAAACACAACGATGGCCACCCTGAACGAGAGGCCGTGAGAAATCTGGATCTCACTGCCTTGTCTGAACGGGTGAAAGATGGATCTACTCAGACAGATGGAGCAGTGTCCCGAAGGTGCGATTACTCGGTTTAACCTTCTTTGTCTGCAAGGACACAACAGGTGGAAGGGTCGCTTCCCGCGCCCTGGAATGATGTAAAACAATTGTAGACACCGACTATCGATCCAGGTGAAGTTTGGACCCGATGCGGGACTGGGTGACGAAGGTAAAGTTTGCGGGATAAACCTCAATGGATGAGTGCAGCCTCGGTATCACCACCCCATCACGCTCCCAGGACCAGGGCAAGAGGGGCTGAGCGGCGGCTCATCTCATTCGGTATGTAGTGAAGGTCCCACAACACAGACCGACCCCGGCAGGTTCTGTCCAGCAAGCGCAGAGAGGCCGCCAGATCGGGGAAGTTAACTGGGTGCATTACCTTACATCAGACGTCCACACTCGGGACCAGCCTCAGTACTCACCGATGAGAACTTGTTTTCACGCCGGGATAGTGAACTCTCCCCCGGATTCCCGATTCTGGCGGTGATGGTCGTCCCCTAATCCGGATCCTACAGACGATCCGCCGCCGCCGCCGACCCGCTTCAAAACAGAACTGAAGGGAAGTCAGGACTGTAATTTATGTCATCAGAGCTGGGGGCGGAGCCTCGAAAACAAGGCAGATCTGCGGTAAAATGGGAGCAGGAAAAGGACTCACGTGACTTACACATTCATGTACGTCCATGAAATTGTGCAAAATTTTGCAATTTCCGCCGTCAGCTGAGATTCTAACAACAAAACTTTCTTAAGAATATGCGAATATATCACAGGTCTTGTAGCTATGTTTAGATCGTGACGAGATTTGAAGGATTATTCTAAAGTGGACTGTTCCTTTAAACTAGAGAGAGAGGGAGCGAACAGCTTGTGTACTAATTCAGCAGCAGGGAGACAGAAAGTCTGTGAGTTGCCTTGGAAACTGAGAGGCAGAGCTATATGACGGACAGCTCGTGTTCAGCACTTGGAGATATATATAAGGTCAGTTGACGTTTTAATCAGACACACACCAGAGACACACAAGACACACCACAGCAGACACACACCAGAGACACACAAGACACACCACAGGAGACACACGACTCCTGAGGCAAGGAGGACACTGGTGAGCTTTGTGTGCCCACGACAAGGGTGGGGTTTTTTCTCACAGTGAGGACAGAGGGGTGACCGGTGCGGAGATATCGGTGTGTTTAACCCTGGTCTGGGGTTGATAACTCCACCACAGAAGACGGCATCCCCTTTTCTGTGGTCACAAGTTGGTGACTTTTAAATAACTTTCGGGAACAGGAGGACGACGTGGAGGATCGGCATCGGCATTGGAAGACAAACCAACACTCTAACTCTCTCTCTCCAACTCTACTCAAACCAAATTCCAGAACTGAACTGATTACTTACCATCCCACCGTGAGACTGTATCACCCAATCACCTGAGCTGGGGAAGCTTATTTACTCACCTATATATGTGCATAAACTCTGCTAAACTGTTTACTTTATCTCGTTTTATATTACTTTACTCACGTAGTTACTAATAAAATAGAGTTTATAACGGCAGACACAGACTCCGTGTGTGCCCATTTCTGCTGGCTCTTTAACCCGTTACGAGGTACTTAACAGGCGTCCAAACCCAAAGGCAGTATTCCAAGTTCGGGCTCACCGACCTCTTCAATACCTGCTGCCTCCCGTCTGAGGTGTCTGACTTTGTCTGACTCGGTGGAAAAGGAATGCCGTCTTTTTCAGCCGGATGGACTTGGTTCAGCGAATAAAGGGTTAACCTAGGTGCCAGTGGAAATTGAGGATTCTCAGTTATTTGTGTTACACGGTGTTCTAAAAGTTGGTGATGAGTTGAAAGTTGGTGATGTGAATCTTATTGGAAATATGGAGAAAGGTGCTGTTTCTGGATTTTTGAATAAAGAACTTGGGAGGTTTGGACTGGTTTCGCGACCTTTGACCCTGCTTGCAGGGCAATGGCCTGTAAATTATGTGAATCTCTGTTGAATTTTGTTTTCGCAATAGGAAGTAAACACATTCAAGGTTGTGGAGTTGTTTTTCACGATTGTAATGCGGAGAGAAAGGATTGTTTTGGTTTTGAGAGACCACCTGACTGGGTTGCTATAGAGACGAGTAAAGCTGAAAGTCGAAAGAACAGAATGGATGGGTTGTTTGGGAATTTTCATAATGTAAACGTGGTCTTCGCAAGCTTAGTAATGGTACTGGGTTTGGTAAATATTAGGTTGGCACCTATCCAGGGTGAAGTTTATTCAGCAGTACAGCTAACAAGCAAGCTTGTGTCTGACGACACACGCACAGATACTGATGTGAACCTCACATGCGCAGTGACCCGAAGCATGTCTAAAAATCAGCTGCTGCTTTAAAGGAGATAGCTCTCACAGAAGTGTAGGTTCAGAGAGAGAGGAGTCAGTAGAATATTATCTTAAGGATGGGGTGTCACTGAGGAAGTGGAGATCCCCTACTGTGCCTGCAAGTGAGGATTGTGACATTGAACATCAAGTTGTGGTCCCGAAAGTTTACAGGGCTGAGATTTTAAACATGGCTCATAGTATGTCTTTAGGTGGACACTTTGGAGTGAGGAAGACAGTAAACAGCATTAGGAAGGAATTCTACTGGCCTAATTTAAGGAAGCATGTTGTGAACTTTTGCAGGACTTGCCATACCTGTCAGGGTGCAGGAAAACCTAATCAGGTGATCCCAGCGTCACCACTTAGACCAATAACTGCTTTTGGTGAACCTTTTTCTGGGATCATAGTGGATTGTGTTGACCCATTGCCAAGGACTGCAGCTGGTTATGAGGATTTGTTAACCATCATGTGTGCGATGTCTAGGTTCCATGAAGCGGTGCCTCTCGGGAACATCAAGGCCAAGACTGTGGTAAAATCACTTATCAAATTTTTTCACACTGATATGTCTACCTAAAGAAATCCAATCTGAAGTAACGTTACTTCAAAAACATTCCGGGGGTTGGTTAAAGAATTGAGAGATAAGCACATTGTGTCACCATCGACCCTACTCAGACAGCAATGGTCAGATCAGAATGTGTGTAGGTGCGTGCTGAGTTATGTTTAGGAATTCAGAGACAGACTTAACAAGGCTTGTGACTTTGTGAAGCAGAATTTACAACACGCCCAGATAAACATGAAACAGGACTATGACAGAAGACCGAGGGAGCAGAGATATCGTTCTGGAGAAAGGGTCCTGATCATGTTCCCTCTCCTTACCAACCCCCTGCTAGCGAGATTTAGTGAACCATGTGAAATAATTAAGAAAATTGATTCTTTAAATTATGTTATTAGAACTCCTGACCAATGAAAGGCTACGCAGATCGTCCACGTAAATATCATCAAGGGTTATCATGACCCAGACCCTGCACCAGTGAGTACCGTTATAACAACGGAGGAGATTGTGGTGTCTGGTACTGGGATACCAGAGCTCCGCGTAGTTTCCACAAGACTCAGAACTTCTGATGTTTTGAAAAATCTTGATGGAAAGACTCAGCATTTGCAGTCAAAGCAACGTAAACAACTGAAGAGTTTAATTACCAAGTATAAAGATTTATTCCCTGACATTCCAAGGCCCTGTACGGCTGTGGTGCATGACGTAATTGTAGATGAAGTTAATCCGATTAAGCAGCACCCTTACAGAATGAACCAAGACAAAAATAAAATGGTTAAACAAGGAATTGAATATATGTTAACAGCCGGCATAATTATGCCATCCACTTCAGACTGGGCGTTACCGTGCGTGATTGTCCCTACGTCGGATGGGAGTATGAGATTCTGTACTGATTACAGGAAAGTTAATGCAGTAACTAAGGCAGATGCTTATCCCATTCCAAGAGCGGATGACTGTATTGACAGAGTGGGGAAGGCTAAATACCTTACGAAGATTGACCAGTTGAAATGTTACTGGTGTGTTCCATTAACTGAAAGGGCGAAAGAAATATCTGTATTTGTGACACCATCTGGATTGTATGAGTACAATGTTTTACCGTGTGGGATGAAAATTGCTCCAGGGATGATGCAAAGGATGATGAATTCAGTGATTCAGGATTTAAAGAATACAGTGATTTATATTGATGACTTGGCTGTATGGAATAACACCTGGGAGGAGCATATCTCAGCAGTAGAGAAACTGTTTGAAAGGCTGTCAAAGGGAAATCGCACTGTAAACCTCGCTGAAAGTGAATTTGGCCGCGCCACTGTCACGTATCTTGGATATGTAATAGGCCAGGGCCAGCTGACACCTATGCAGGCCAAGGTTCAGACTATTCCTGAGGTTCCCGTTCCGACAGGCAGGAAAGCGTTATGAAGGATTTTAGGAATGGTTGGGTATTACCGTAAGTTTTGTAAGAACTTCGCAGACATTGCTCTCCCTCTAACGAAACTCCTAGGGAAGAGTGAAAGATTTGTGTGGAATGACCTCTGCCAAGAGGCATTTGACCTCCTGAAAACCATTCTGTGTTGTCACCCTGTACTGAAAGCACCTGATTTCACTAAACCATTTCCAATGGCGGTAGACGCTCTTGGTGAAGCTGCTGGGGCGGTATTGTTGCAAAAGTGCAGGTCGGTGGGACTAGGTGAGAGTCAGTGTTCGGCACGGTCTAGAAGGGCCGCGATGGCCTGTTTCCGTGCTGTAGTTGTTATATGGTTAAAGCATGATGATGAAATTGAACATCCCGTAGTTCATTTCTCAAAGAAATTTAATGTGCATCAGGAAAATTACTCCACTGTTGAAAAAGAGTTGCTAGCGCTCATGTTAGCATTGCAATGCTTCGATGTCTACATATGTCCTGCGCGGAAACCACATGTGGTTTACACGGACCATAATTCATTCGTGTTTCTGTGTAAAATGAAGGATAAGAATAGAAGGTTGCTTAACTGGAGTCTGATCTTGTAAGAGTATGACATGTAAGTAAAACACGTGAAAGGCACTGACAGTGATACAGCAGATTGTTTGACTAGATGCGAAGTTAAAGTTTGTAATGCTTTGCTGTTACCTAATAATTACACATGTATTGCTTTAAGCTGCATAATCGATAGTTAAGACGCAAATTTTGCTGTTTCATCAAAATTCTTCCTGACAGAAGAGAGGTGTGACGAGACCTGAAGGATTATTCTAAAGTGGACTTTTCCTTTAAACGAGAGAGAGAGAGAGAGAGAGAGAGAGAGAGAGAGAGAGAGAGAGAGAGAGAGAGAGAGAGAGAACAGTTTGTGCGCTATTTCAGCAGCAGGGAGAAAGTCTATGAGTTGCCTTGGACAACGAAAGGCGGAGTTATGTGATGGAGAGCTGGTGTTCAGCACTTGGAGATATATGCCAGGTCAGTCGACTTTTTACTCAGACACACGGGACACACAGGAGACACACGACGCCAGAGGAAAGAAGGACACTGGTGAGCTTTGAGGGCCCACGACGAGGGTGGGGCTTTTGCTCACAGTGTGGACAGAGGAGTGACCGGTGGAACGCTATCGGTGTGTTAAACCCTGGCCGGGGTTGATAGCGTTACGGTGGAAATGGTCGCCTTTCTGTGGCCACAAGATGTTGACTTTAAATAAGTTTCGAAATAAAGGAGGACGGCGTGGAGAACTGGCATTGGCATTGAAGGACAAACCAACACTAATCCCAGAGACCTGTGCCAGTACCAAAATAATGCCACCATCTCGCTATCTCCCCAGCCTCGTGTCACCCCAAACTAACCCCAATGCCCCGTTCAGTCCCAGCTTATTCTCCACAGTCCTGAGTCAGTCCTCAAACCAACCCGCTGCCCTGCTCTCTCCCCACACCCGCGTGTCAGTCCCCAATCGCATCCCCTTACCGCGATCTCTCCCCCGAACCTATGTCAGTCCCCGAATTAATCACACTGCCCAGCTCTGTCCCCGCACCCGCCTGTCAGTCCCCAAACAAATCCCGTTACCACGATCTCTCCCTACGAACCTATGTCAGTCCCCGAACTGACGACACTGTCCTGCTATCTCTCCACAGGACCGAAATTTCCAAATTAATGAATTAGCTAAATGGAATTACGATGGTTTAGGCTGGAATCTCAGAGCTAAAACTGGGAATGGATGTACCCTGGAAAATGCACAACAGAAATGAGGAGGTACTTTAGGCAGCACATACATACGGTTCTGGGTAGGTGAATCCACTATGTTTGACAGAGATGTTCATCTAGTTAAGAGAAAGAATTAAACTAACCAGGTTTAGAAAGCTAGGATCGGACACGGCTGTAGAGTTGCAAGGCAGCCAGGGACGAACTGAAGAATGGAATGAGGAGAACTTGAAACCTCTACAGAAGGCCTACAGCGGGATTAATGAAAATCCCGCGACATTCTAGATGTGTGCGAAGAAGTGGATGAGTAGAGTGAGAGTAGGACCGGTCTGGGATAATGATGAAAGATACGACTGGAGTTGGTGGAGGTGGGACAGGTCCTTAATGAGGACTTCACTTCAATTTTCACCAGTGAGAGATCCTGGCGTTTGTGAGGAACCGTCAAACGGGCTTACGTGCGACAACTGGACGAGGTTAGAAAAGAGGATGCACAGGAACGATTGAAAAACATTCGGATAGATAAGTCCTCTTGTGAAGTTGCGAGAAACCCCAGGTTACTGTGGGAAGCGGAGGAAGAGATTGCTGCGCCCTTGGCGATTACCTTTGCGTTATCACTGCCGCACATGCACTATCAGGGGATTGGAGATGGAAATATTATCTCTTTGCTCGGGAAAGGGAGTAAAGATACCATTGTATATCATAGCCCAGTGCATCCTACTTCAGTGACGGGCAAATTATTGGAGAACATTCCAAGAAACCTAATTTGCAAGGTTTGGGAGAACTTGATTTCGGAGAATCAGAATGGCTTTGGGAGAGGCAGGTCATAGCTCACTGCCTGGTTCAATTCGGTGAGGATGTAACAAAACACATTGGTAAAGGTAGAAAACTTTATCTGGTATAAATAGATCTTAATAAGGCATTTGAAACGGTTAAACATGGTAGGACCGTTCATAGCGTCAGAAGGCTTGTTATCCAGGGAGAGTTGGCTGGTGGATTCAGGACTGACGCCCACAGAAGGCAGACTGTAGTTGTAGATCAAGCGTTTTCTCCCTGGATGTCGGTAACCAGTGGTGTCCTGCACGGATCAGTTTCAGACCCCCGGCTTTTGGGTTTTTATGAATGATTTTAGAAGGTTGTCACCGATTTCAACAGGACAGTGACAGGACGCAGAGCAGCCCTGAGAAATTACAGATGGAGCTCAATCCGAATGTTACGAGGTGTTTCTCTTTGGGAGAATACATTTGAAGGCAGAGGTACTACTTGCTCGAATCCACCGACGGCCGCACATTAGTGCGAGTTCCACAATGGAAACAGAGTGGTGAGACTCTCTCCAATAAGCCGAGGGTGGCTCACCGGTACGAGAACCACAATCGGCACGGAGCGGTGCACTGCAGGAGCAGAAGGAAGTGTGATTGACAGGCGAGCTTGAACACATCCGCTGTTCTGTACATACTCATAGTGACGATTGTTTTATGAAAACAGTTGAGTGAACTCGGCCTTTTATCCTAGGAGCGACGGAGGATGAGATGTGAGCTGATTCAGGTGTATAAGGTAATGAGAGGCATTGATCGTGTGGATAACCATATATAACCATATAACAATCACAGCACGGAAACAGGCCATTCCGGCGCTCCTAGCCCGTGCCGAACTCTTAATCTCACCTAGTCCCACCTACCCGCACTCAGCCCATAACCCTCCACTCCTTTCCTGTCCATATACCTATCCAATTTTACCTTAAATGACACAACTGAACTGGCCTCTACTACTTCTACAGGAAGCTCATTCCACACAGCTATCACTCTCTGAGTAAAGAAATACCCCCTCGTGTTTCCCTGAAACTTTTGCCCCCTAACTCTCAAATCATGTCCTCTCGTTTGAATCTCCCCTACTCTCAATGGAAACAGCCTATTCACGTCAACTCTATCTATCCCTCTCAACATTTTAAATACCTCGATCAAATCCCCCCTCAACCTTCTACGCTCCAATGAATAGAGACCTAACTTGTTCAACCTTTCTCTGTAACTTAAGTGCTGAAACCCAGGTAACATCCTAGTAAATCGTCTCTGCACTCTCTCTAATTTAATGATATTTTTCCTATAATTCGGTGACCAGAACTGTACACAATATTCCAAATTTGGCCTTACCAATGCCTTGTACAATTTTAACATTACATCCCAACTTCTGTACTCAATGCTCTGATTTATAAAGGCCAGCGTTCCAAAAGCCTTCTTCACCACCCTATCTACATGAGACTCCACCTTCAGGGAACTATGCACAGTTATTCCTAGATCTCTCTGTTCCACTGCATTCCTCAATGCCCTACCATTTACCCTGTATGTTCTATTTGGATTATTCCTGCCAAAATGTAGAACCTCACACTTCTCAGCATTAAACTCCATCTGCTAACGTTCAGCCCATTCTTATAACCGGCATAAATCTCCCTGCAAGCTTTGAAAACCCACCTCATTATCCACAACACCTCCTACCTTAGTATCATCAACATACTTACTAATCCAATTTACCACCCCATCATCCAGATCATTTATGTATATTACAAACAACATTGGGTCCAAAACAGATCCCTGAGGCACCCCGCTAGTCACCGGCCTCCATCCCGATAAACAATTATCCATCACTACTCTCTGGCATCTCCCATCTAGCCACTGTTGAATCCATTTTATTACTCCAGCATTAATACCTAACGACTGAACCTTCTTAACTAACCTTCCATGTGGAACTTTGTCAAAGGCCTTGCTGAAGTCCATATAGACTACATCCACTGCCTTACCCTCGTCAACATTCCTCGTAACTACTTCAAAAAATTCAATAAGTTTTGTCAAACATGACCTTCCACGCACAAATCCATGCTGGCTACTCCTAATCAGATCCTGTCTATCCAGATAATTATAAATACTATCTCTAAGAATACTTTCCATTAATTTACCCACCACTGATGTCAAACTGACAGGTCTATAATTGCCAGGCTTACTTCTAGAACCCTTTTTAAACAATGGAACCACATGAGCAATACGCCAATCCTCCGGCACAATCCCCGTTTCTAATGACATCTGAAAGATCTCCGTCAGAGCTCCTGCTATCTCTACACAAACTTCCCTCAAGGTCCTGGGGAATATCCGGTCAGGACCTGGAGATTTATCCACTTTTAAATTTCTTAAAAGCGCCAGTACTTCCACCTCTTTAATTGTCATAGGTTCCATAACTTCCTTACTTGTTACCCACACCTTACACCATTCAATATCCTTCTCCTTAATGAATACCGAAGAGAAGAAATCGTTCAAAATCTCTCCCATCTCCCTCGGCTCCACACATAGCTGACCACCCTGATTCTCTAAGGGACCAATTTTATCCCTCACTATCCTCTTGCTTTTAATATAACTGTAGAAGCCTTTCGGATTTACTTCCACCTTATTTGCCAAACCAAACTCGTAACTTCTTTTAGCTTTTCTAATCTCTTTCTTAAGTTTCCTTTTACATTCTTTATATTCCTCGAGCAATTCCTTTACTCCATGCTGCCTATATCTATTGTAGACATCCCTCTTTTTTCGAACCAAGTTTCAAGGCTTTTTCCCAGGGCTGAAATGGCTGACGCAAGAGGACACAGGTTTAAGGTGCTTGGGTGTATGTACAGAGATGTCAGGGGTATGTGTTTTTACGCAGAGAGTGGCGAGTGCGTGGAATGGGCTGCCAACAACGGTGGTGGAGGCGGATACGATAGGGTCTTTTAAGATACTTTTGCATAGGTACATCGAGCTTTGAAAAATGGAGAGCTATGGGTAAACCTAGTAATTTCTAAGGTAGGGACATGTTCGGCACAACGTTGTGGGCCGAAGAGCCTATATTGTGTTGTAGGTTTTCTATGTTTGTATGAAAGACAATATACCGGAAAGCAGATCAGGAGAAAAACAGACAACTTCGTGGCAATTAATATCCTGAAAACCTGCGGAATGTTCACAGATTTTACCTGTTACTTTTGTTCAAACATAGAATGGATGACAAAATACTGGTAGAATTGTAGCTGGTTTGAGCATATCTTTAAAGTTAAATAGAATGCATCGCACGTCACGGGTATGTGGTGGTCAGGTCATTCACTGGCAGAGGTCAGGTTCCTGCCAAACCGCCCATGTGTGCGCTGGAAAACATTGTTCTTCAAACTGTCCTCAGCCCTCGCTAATTTCCCAGGACACGTTCCCTTTTTGATCACAGGCCTCTGGAATATCGCTGTCGATCTTTTGAATTATTTGGAGGAATAGAAGTGCAGTGTTATTGTAATACATGTCAGCTGGCATTGTCAATTCCATCACTCACACCGCCCGGAATGACGGAATGAACGAAAGAAAAGAATGAACGGATGTTCCCCTTTAATAAAGAAGTGTTCTCCAGTTCACCCGCCAGAACAAACTCCTTCCCTCAATTTCAGAAGCGAATGTGCACGGTCAAATATTACAAAATAAATCGACTTCAATATGCATGCCGACTTTAAAAGTAACACAGATACAAAAAACGTCCTATTTAAATAGCTGAAGCCATGTATCATGGAAATTAACATGGAAAATTCACATCATATTTTGTTTTAAAGTAAATAGATTGCAATATCCCTTGAGGAGTAAAATTAATGACACAGGGACATTGAGTAAAAATAGTTTAACGTTATTATTTTTGCAGTTGGTTTACACTAATGTCCCTGACGTGATCGCCACGCTAATTGCCTCAGTGGAATTGCTCTCTCCTCAATAAAAGTCTGCTAAACCGATCACCAGTCCATCTGAGCAGCTGAAACGCTCCGTACAACTGAACGCTGCTTCTGACGGAATATGGGATATGCGGCGATTTACTACATCGCGGCCATTTTCTATCCCACACTTGTAGCGGTTGGTGTCCCCGGTAAGATGCCGGAGCTGGTTACTTTATGTATGGTGCCGTCGTTACTCTGCTGCGGTATCCGCACTGTTACTGAGCACAGTTTCTACCGTCGTCTGAAACGTGTTTCCGGAATGGAGGATTCAGGCATCTAATGGTTTTATTTCCATTTTCCGTACTTCGATCGAAGTGTTTTCTTCTTCTGTCAATTATGTTGGTGCCGACATTGCCACAGTTTCATAATTTAACCATCCTAGGCTTTCTTAAGTGATGCTGGTCTCTGCTTTTCTAGGTCCGAGTCTCTATCAGTGCAGACTCTTCGACCATATAACAACGTGGGAGTTTATTTAAATGAAGGTCCAGTATATTTCCAACATGTAAGACTGTTCTTCCGTGAGTCAGTAAAGGAGCACTCGTGCTTTATATCTCCATGATGCCACGTTGTCACCGCTACAAACAATCCCTTCAGCTATTTCGCCTCTAATAATGGAAATGGTGTTGTTTACAGGAGCGATCGACTGCTCACCGGTACGTGAGTCGTGGAACTCGGATGCCTCGCTCGAAACTGTGGGAATGTCGCCAATCCACTGACACTCACATCCGTCACTGTCCTCCAGCCGGAGTGCAGCGACCGAGACCGCACACACTGGATTCCCGCTTTCCACTTCCAAACAGACCATAACCTGCATAGCATCGGTAGAATGGGGGCATTCAGGGAGCTGATCAAATTTCTATTTTGTTTCCAAATTTCTTGCAGTTAATTTAACGGCGATTGTGATCCTTTCTCGAGGAAAATGCGGACTCTCCAAATGCATCACCCGTTACCTGGTTGGAATGGCAGCAGCGGATCTAATGGTGGTTATCGTTGTTGCTTTAGTGGAACAAACCAACAATATCCACATGTATTCCAGAACCCTGCTCATCACTCCTGTATGCGCACTGACACTTGTATTTCGGGTTGTAACGAGGGACTGTTCTGTCTGGTTCACGGTCAGTTTTACCTTCGATCGCTTCATCGCAATATGTTGCCGAAAGCTGCGGGAGAGATACTGCACGACAGAACAGCAACGCTGGTGATCGTGACCGTTGTTATAGTGAGCTGCGGGAAATGTGCCCCCTTTTACTTTGCCATTGAACCTTACGTCATCATTGATAACATGCCCTGGCGTTGCGCCCTTACATATAAGTACGCTACTTCACCCGTGTGGAGAGGATACGCATTACTGGACCGTATTTTAACGCCATTGATACCAATAGGCTTAATCCTGGTGTTTAACGGGTTAACCGTAAGGCATATCGTTGTGGCAAATAGAGTCCGCAGAAGGCTTCGGCACAGCAGCGACAATCAGAAAGATGCCGAGGTGGAAAAACGCAGAAAATCGATGATTTTGTTGTTTTCTATATCAGTTAATTTCATATTATTTTCGATGCCCTCTGTAGCCTATTCTCTGAAATGGCAAGCGCAAAACTATTATTACCAGGACAGATATTTGAGTTCCCCGGTATACATCCTACAGCAATTTGGGTTCATGTTTCAAATGCTCAGCATGTGCACCAATACTTGTATCTATACACTAACACAGAGGAAATTCAGAGAGGAGCTGAGGAATGGAATGAAGTATGTGTTTACTTTAAATGGCCATCTGTGTAGATAATGCCCGTGTCTACTGACGATTCAGCGGAGTTTTCAAATAAAGCCGTTTTATAGTGAACAGGCTTGGCAAATATGTCATTAATTCAAACAATCTTATGCCTGGGGTTCCGGAAAATGCAGAATTGGCGGAGTATTGCTGACTTCATACAGTTCAGGTAGGTAGCAATACAAACGTTCAATGCTACTGGCGTGATTGTTATACTTGTTGAAGTATTTTCCAAACTATCACAGACACTCGACTGTCACAAGGGCAGGGATGGCTTCAGGAATTTCCGGGGTTTAGATGTTTCAAAATGGGCAGGTTCGGGTAACAAAGTGGAAAGTGAGTGCGATGGGAAACCAGGGATAGTATCGCAGCTGCAGATACGGACGGCAGCAGTGAGACAAACAGAGGTATGTGATCAGCTCACTTGGACTATTCTATACAGCAGCCCCTCTAACAAAAGAAAAAAAACTGCAACGGGAACAGTGAGGAACCGATCAGGAAGCGGGACATGGACATTTGTCATGTTATTGGCACGGGTAACTTAAACTTCCATAATATTCTTTGGAAACTCCCTAAGGAAAAATGTTTCGTTATAGCATAATTTCTCAGTTGTGACCAGGAAGGATTAATGTCACTATAAGAAGACAGGTGGTCTAGCGAACAATTCGTACCGGATCTAATATTAGAAAAGGAAACGGATCAGGTGACAGATCTTTCCGCGGCTCAGCACTACAGAACAACAGGGCACAACTCCCCTCCATTTACCTTGATCAGGGAGCATGGGATCTATTTAATTGGGGATCAGCGAATTATGGTGCGACCTGACAGCAACTTGGGAAGGTAAATTGGGAAATGATGCACTCAGGGAAATGCGCAACAAATATGAGGGGATTTTATTGGGAGTACTGACATAGGGTTCAGTATAGGCTTGTCTCCCTGAAGCAGGGAAAGGATGATAGCGTAAAGTAACTCTGGGTGACAAGAAAGTTGGAACAACTCTTCAAGAGGAAGAAAGAACGATAGTAAAAAATTAGGAAGAAAGAATCAGGTAAGGCTATAACGGGTCAAAATGTAGAAAGGAAAAAATAAACAATCGAGTTAGAAGAGGTAGAAGGGGACTTGAGAAGTTTTTTGCGAATTGCACTGTGAAGAACAGGCGGAGACTGGAGAGAGTCTGGGCAGATCAGAGGACAACTTGTGTCTGGAGTCCCAAAAGGCAGTGCAGCTCCTCACTGAATACATTGATGAATGTGAACACAGCGTAAAACGGCAGACGCTCAGAAAGAGGATTCGGGGGAAACTTCGAAAACATTATGATAGATGATTCCCCGGTGCCAGAAGGGATATAGTCCAGGTAATTTGGGAAAGCGAGAGAAGATATTAGTGAGCTTTTGGACAGAATCTTTGTGTCTTCGCTGGCCACGAAAGTAGAACTGGATGACTTGGGGAGGGGGAATATTATTCATTTGTTAACGAAAGATAATAGGGATACTTCTTGGAATTACAGACCAGGGAGCCTTACATCAGTAGTGGGTAAACTACTGGAGAGGATTATTGAAGAAGGAAATTATGAATATTTAGAGAAATGTTGTCTGGCTACGGAGAGACAACATGGCATGTTGTCCTCTATGAGCCAGATTGAATTATTTGGAAAAAAAATGAAAATAATACCAACAGATGACGCAGGACAGTCGATGTGGGGGCATTAATTCTGGTCAGATGTTGGATCAGTTCCCCATAGTGGACTCATTCAGAAAGTCAGAGGCATGGGATCGAAGGAAACCTGGTTGCGTTGCTTCAGATTTGGCTTCCTAACAGAATGTAGATCATGTAGTAGATAGGGTGACTTCCTGCTGGAAGACAGCGGACAACCGTGTTCCGCACGGAGGGTCGAAATTGTGGTACAAGTTACAACTCTATTTTGGACTCTGCAGTTACAGTGTTCCGCGAAACAGGGCTGAGTGAAATAACCGATTTAACTTGACCACCCAGCAACAGCTGGAAAGTTAATGGAATTAGGGGTGACGATGTAAGCAAATCGCTGAACTATTGACGGCACCGGCACGTTATCTTAACTATCCCGTCATTTACATATTACAGTAACGATGCTAATTTATGGAAATAAGGCCGAAGACGTAAACAGATCGCTCAGCTATTGACTGAACCGCCACGTTATCTAATCTGACCCGTCATTTACATATTACAGGGCAGATGCTACAATGACTTCAAAGCAATCATTTACAGTGGAGCCCTACAACTTAAAAACAGCATTTCAAAGTGTTCAGCAGGTTTTAATAACTAGCCTTCCAAAATTCCAATTCCAAATTCCCAGTTCAAGTACGCATCAATTTATCCTAATGCAAATTTACCTCTGAATCGTGGTTTTATCATATCGAGTGTAGATACGCTCATATTTCGATCTATTTAACCCTGAATCCACATGGCCGGTGTGGAATCCGTGTCTCCCTCTGAAATCAATAATAAATGAAACACACAAAACTACACAAACTAAAAACGCAGCGAAGGCAAAGCAAATATTCGGGCTGACACTTGCCTTCCTTCAAAACCATCGCAGGCTATTGGAGAATACAGAATAAGCAACTTCCAAAGCTTCCATCCATCATCATCTCACATCTGCGCTTCCATCTTCTCATGCTGTAACCATCCATTAACTCAGTCTCCATGCTTCAGTGTGTGCAAGGACAGAGGAATCGAACAGTATCAACGACTTTCTAGATTGGTCGGTGCTGTGAGACACTGAAGCTCTAACCCAGATATCCAGTGAGATACCCAGAGGAAACCACTGCACAGAAACAGGGTCTTCAGCCCGTCCGGTCAGTGAGGAATTATTTAAACTGCCTACTGCCATCGACCTCACCCGGACCGTGGCCATTCATATACCAGTACCTATCCAGTCATCTCTTAAACGTTCACATCGGAATCTCAATAACCATTTACGTAGGCAGCACTGTCTACACTTTGGAGTCCATCTGGGTGAAGAAGCTTCCCCTCCTATTTTCCTTAAACATTTCACATTTCACCCTTCACCCATGATCTCTAGTTGTATTCTCGCCCAACATCAGTGGAGAAAGCCCGCTTGCATTTATACTCTCTATACGCGTCTTAATGTTGTATACCTCTATCTTAATCTCCCCTCAGTCTTCCACCCGCTCGGGAATAAAGTGCTAACATACCTAATCGTTCCTTTTAATTCAAAACATCCTGTCCCGGCAATAGCCTTGTAACTTTGTTCTGTATTCGTTCAAACGTATTTATTTCTGCCCTGTTGGTAGTTGAGCAAAAACACAACATTATTCCAAATTAGGCCTCAATAATTTTTTAAGCAGCATCGACATAACAGCCCAAATCCTGTACTCAGTACTTTCGTCTATGAGGGCCAATGTACGAAAAGCTTTCTAACTGCGCCACAACTTCCATTGAATATGGACCTGCATTCCCAGATTCATTTGTTCTGTCGTACTCCTCAGTGCCCTGTTTCTCAGTGTGTCAGATCAACCCTGGCTGGTCTTCCCAAAGTGCAACATCTGACACTTGTGTATGTGTTACATGCGTCCCGCCATTTTTCAGCCCGTTGTTCAAATTGGTCCAGATCCCGCTTAATGCTCCGTTAGTCTTCCTCACTGAGGAGAAAGAGACTGGGGAATGTAAAGAGACGGTGGCGAGAATCTGAGAAGGACGGGAGGGAGAGAGACGCAGCCGAGATTTTAGGAGAGGAGAAACGGCAGTGGGGGAGAGAAACTGAGCGAGACCGGGTGGGGCGGGGTAGAGGGAGAGACCGAGGGCTTAGAGAAAGACCAGGGGGAGGGAGACCGGGGAACTCGAGAGATCTGGAGTGAGAACAGAAATTTGTGATGTGGAAAAATCAATGTGAGGAGGAAGATTGGAAGAGAACTCGGAAAGGGAGAGCCCAAGACAGCGGTGGGGGGGTGTAAGATATGAGTGAAAGCGGGTAGGGAGAGAAATTGGCCGGGGGGAAGGTGGGTTGGGGAGACTGCTGGATACAGAGAGACGCGAAATTAAAATACTTGGGAGGGAAATAGACACTATGGGTTGAGAGAGAGACTGGGATTAGGTCGGAAAGTGTGAGTCAGAGAATACTGTCCATAAATGCACTGAGCGATTAGAGGACTTTTCGTCCTGCAGGGAATTCTGGGATTACAGCGCTTCCATTCTAAAGTCCTTCAGAAACAAGCAACTCGTGTAATCTCGCTGACCTCTCTCACCCCGCCTGCTTAACCACTCTCCTTCCCACACCATATCCTCGATCTCGCTTTCCTAAACTGGTCTTCGCGGTCTTCACCCTTTCTCTCCGTTTCTGTGATCACATCCGGTGGCTCCTGTTACGAACGCCGCAAAGTAATATGATGAAACACACTGAGTCATGTTAGTAACGGGACATTCTGGACAATTTACAAGTGGGTCCTTCTCCCCGGCGCCCCTCTACCCATCTGTCGGCTGTATAACCTGCCCGACCAGAAAGGGAAGCAATGGAGGCTTACCTAAATGACTCTTTCGCGGCGGGCATTATCCGACCCTCATCTTCCCCTGTAGAGGCAGGATTCTTCTTCGTGCGGAAGAAGGACAGCTCCCTGAGCCCCTGCATTGTCTACCGTGGCCTGAACAACATCACCATAAAGAATAAGTCTCCACTGCCCCTTATCACCTCTGCCTTCGAGCCCCTTCACGGAGCCACAATTTTCTCTAAGTTGGACCTGCGGAGTGCCTATCACCTGGTCAGGATAAGGGAGGGAGATGAGTGGGAAAACAGCTTGTAACACCCCTCTTGGTCATTTCGAATACCTGATCATGCCATTCGGCCTCATCAATGCCCCCGCTGTCTTCCAAGCCCTGATAAACTATGTCCTTACGAAATTTATTAACCGTTTCGTTTTCTTTTATTTGGACGACATCTCAATCTTCTCCCGCAGTCTTCAGGAACACACGCACCATGTCCGTCAGGTTCTTCAGAGGCTTTTGGAGAACAAGCTATTCGTTAAGGCAGAGAAGTGCGAGTTTCATGCCCGTTCCGTCAGTTTGCTGGAGTACATCATTGAGGGCGGCCAAGTGAGGGCGGATCCCGAAAAGACCCGGGCGGTGGCCGAGTGGCCAAACCCCACGACGCTTAAGCAACTCCAGCGATTTCTGGGGTTCGCAAACTTCTACCGTCGCTTCATCAGGGATTACAGCCGGGTGGCAGCGCTCCTTACTCGATTCACCTCTCCTGCGACACCTTTAAACTGGACCCCCGAAGCCGTCTCGGCCTTCTCGGAGCTAAAGATGCTTTCACCTCCGCTCCCATCCTGGTCCAACCTGACCCGTCTGGTCAATTCATTGTGGAAGTCGACGCCTCCGACTCTGGGGTGGGAGTGGTCCTCTTTCATCGCTCCAGCCCAGACCAAGAGCTCCATCCCTGCGCCTCCTTCTCTCGCCGCCTAAACCCCGCAGAACGGAACTACGACGTAGGGAACCGGGAGTCACTGGCCGTCAAACTCGCTTTGGAGGAGTGGAGACGCTGACTGGAGGGAACGGAACATCCATTCATCGTCTGGACGGAACACCGGAACCTCGCATACATCCAAACCGCTAAACGCCTGACCTCCCGCCAAGCCATTTGAGCATTACTTTTTGGCCGTTTCAGATTCACACTCGCCTATCGTCCAGGTCCAAGAACGGGAAGCCCGAAGCTCTCTCTCGTCAATCTTCTCCGAGTAGGGCCTTCCGAACCCCGAGACCATCCTTCCACCATCCGGTGTGGTGGCTGCCCTCACCTGGGAGATGGAATCCATAGTCAGCGAGTCGCAACGGACTCATCCTGACCCAGGGAATGGACCCGCCGGTCGTCTCTTCCTGCCCGACGCTGTTCGGTCTCAGGTTCTCCAGTGGGGGCACTTCTCGTTTCGCCTGCCATCCCGGGATCGATCGAACTCTATCCCTTCTGAAGAGACATTTCTGGTGGCCCTTCACGATAGATAGATAGATAGATAGATAGAAAGATAGATAGATAGATAGATAGATAGATAGATAGATAGATAGATAGATAGATAGATAGATAGATAGATAGATAGATAGATAGATAGATAGATAGATAGATAGATAGATAGATAGATAGATACTTTATTCATCCCCATGGGGAAATTCAACCTTTTTTCCAATGTCCCATACACTTGGTGTAGCAAAAACTAATTACATACAATACTTAACTCAGTAAGAACTAACTCGAAAAGCATTAATAATAGCTTTAAAAAGTTCTTAAGTCCTGGCAGTTGAATTGTAAAGCCTAATGGCATTGGGGAGTATTGACCTCTTCATCCTGTCTGAGAAGCATTGCATCGATAGTAACCTGTCGCTGAAACTGCTTCTCTGTCTCTGGATGGTGCTATGTAGAGGATGTTCAGGGATTTCCATAATTGACCGTAGCCTACTCAGCGCCCTTCGCTCAGCCACCGATGTTAAACTCTCCAGTACTTTTCCCACGACAGAGCCCGCCTTCCTTACCAGCTTATTAAGACGTGAGGCGTCCCTCTTCTTAATGCTTCCTCCCCAACACGCCACCACAAAGAAGAGGGCGCTCTCCACAACTGACCTATAGAACATCTTCAGCATCTCACTGCAGACATTGAATGATGCCAACCTTCTAAGGAAGTACAGTCGACTCTGTGCCTTCCTGCACAAGGCATCTGTGTTGGCAGTCCAGTCTAGCTTCTCGTCTAACTGTACTCCCAGATACTTGTAGGTCTTAACCTGCTCCACACATTCTCCATTAATGATCACTGGCTCCATATGAGGCCTAGATCTCCTAAAGTCCACCACCATCTCCTTGGTCTTGGTGATATTGAGACGCAGGTAGTTTGAGTTGCACCATATCACAAAGTCCTGTATCAGTTTCCTATACTCCTCCTCCTGTCCATTCCTTACACACCCCACTATGGCCGTGTCATCAGCGAACTTCTGCACATGGCAGGACTCCGAGTTATATTGGAAGTCTGATGTGTACAGGGTGAACAGGACCGGAGAGAGTACGGTTCCCTGCGGCGCTCCTGTGCTGCTGACCACCGTGTCAGACCTACAGTCTCCCAACCGCACATACTGAGGTCTATCTGTCAAGTAGTCCACTATCCAATCCACCATGTGAGAGTCTACTCCCATATCCGTTAGTTTGTGCCTTACGATCTTGGGCTGGATGGTGTTAAAGGCACTAGAGAAGTCAAGGAATGTGATCCTCACAGCACAACTGACCCCATCTAGGTGAGAGAGTGATTTGTGCAGCAAATACGTGATAGCATCCTCCACTCCCACCTTCTCCTTATACGCAAACTGAAGCGGATCCCGGGCGTGCCTGGTTTGTGGCCTCAGATTCTGTATTATCAGCCGCTCCATGGTCTTCATCACGTGCGACGTCAAGGCAACAGGTCTGAAGTCATTCAACTCCTTTGGTTGTGGTTTCTTCGGACCGGGACAATACAGGATGTTTTCCACTGTCTGGGTACTCTTCTCTGATCTAGGCTCATGTTGAAGATGCGTTGTAGTGGTTCTCCCAGCTCAGTCGCACAGACCCTCAGTAATCGTGGGGAAACTCCATCCGGTCCAGCCGCCTTGCTGGTACAGATCTTCCTCAGTTGACCTTCCACCTGTGCAACCGTAATCCTGGGCGTGGGCAAGGTCTCCTGTGAGTGGCTATTTTCCTGTGAGGGAAGTAAGCCTGGTGTGGAGTTCTGCGGTGAGGATGAGATTGTGCTGTCGAACCTATTGAAGAAGTTATTCAGCTGGTTCGCTTTCTCCACATCTCCACTTATGTTTGCCCCCCGCTTTGCACCGCATCTGGTGATGATCTTCATCCCATCCCACACCTCCTTCATGCTTTTTTTCTGCAGCTTTTGTTCTAGCTTCCTCCTATACTGCTCCTTTGCCCCCCTTACCTGTACTCTGAGTTCCTTCTGAACTCTTTTAAGCTCCAACCGATCACCATCTTTAAAGGCCCTCTTCTTCATGTTTATTTTAACCCCAGCTGTTGGAAAACACGTCAGCCTTGTGTGATATTAAATAGTTCGTGTGATGGAGCGAGTATAAATGAATGAGCGTGGAGATTCGTCAGCTCAAAGTTTCTCCAGCCAGATCGCGGACAGCTAGAAGACAGGGTGAATCTCAGACAGCATGCGTGAAACCTTTTACCGTGTGAGGAAGATATGGTACTTGGTCATTGCCGTGATCGGTGTTCCTGGTAAGAACACAAGCAAATTAACATTTTAAGTATTGTGTGCGCGGTCCGTGGACTCGTTCAGTGACCGACAGCGCTGCGATGTCGGAGTGTCAGAGAGTGCGGTGTTCACATTGCGACCAATCTCTGCGTTCGTTCAGAAGTTCCCTTCCTTTTTAATTCATGGCTTCTGCTGGAAGTAAACCGGCAGCTGAAGCGGCCGTAGAGAGGAAGATCGGGTAGATGGATTCATTTTGTAGATTCATAGCAGGCAGTTGTGATTTATCAATGCAAAGCCGCTGTCAAGTAAACCCAGATAATCCAGCGCGCTGGCCACCTTTACGGCTATTTGCTTTTATACCGTTTCATTAGAGCAACGTGCTTTAAATTCAAAATTCAAGGTATTGCGCTCCTATTAAAGAAATACTTGCAAATTTGAAGGGAGCGCGGGAAGCGAACGGACTTTGAAATTCAGGGGAGCGTGGTCGATTTCATTTGTAAGTCAGACTCCGAATATAAGTCAAGTAAGGGCCTGTGTGCGTGTTTTGTACCAGGGTTTATTACCACGCCCTGTTATCCGTGAAGTAAAACAGGAGTTAAGAGCAAGCCCAGCGGTGTCCGTTAGGGGTCAGATGGGGTAAGGTGCACGCGATACTCCGTTCTTGTACAATATGCTTCGGAACATTTAGAGTAATGCTGAAGTAATTCGGAGCGGCCCCAAAGGAGACAGATCTTTTGGAGTACCTACACTGTCGTTGATTACATAAGCACTAGCTTATGAAGTGAAAATACTTTAAAGTTCAGCGGGTCAAGCATAAACCTCAAAAACGAAAATTGAAACTTTCTGATCGGATTCGTTGAGAGCGTGTGAAGGAGCCCCGGCCAAGGGTAGTTGCGGATTTTAAAAGAAGCCATCCAAGCGGAGGTGGGGGTGGGGGGGGTGGGGGTGCTGTGTGCGGGTGATAAACGGGAGTCAAGAAGGAGATGCAGGCATTGGAACGGTGGAAATGAATTTGCTTTGAACTTTGTGGATGGACAGAGGTGGAGGGAGCGGGACTTCGCTGCACAGTGAGAGTGCCAGGACATAGGTGACAGGAACGCGGTAATCAGCATCGCTGAGAAAGTTGCCGAGGTACCCAGGTTTTCACATTAGTCCAAAACCTGACGGGGGGAGATTTATATTGATTTCTCTCAAGCGTTCTCGGCGATCCGTTGATAACGCCTCCTTCCCAAACCCTGTTCCTTTTCCAGTATCGAGTACCTTCTCCGTTCACCCCGCATACATTCGTGAGAGGGATCTGAGATTCCCGCATTACTCCTTTTAAACCCACAGAAATGAGTTGTCTGCACAGTTTGATTGTTCTCAATTTCCAGCTTGTCTCTGCCCTGAGACCCACTGATCGGTGAGCCAGTAATTCACTCATTCTGTTTGCTGTTCCCCAAGTGAATTTAGTGGCGATTGTGATCCTGTCCCGGGGAAAGTGCGGCCTCTCCACCTGCACCACTCGCTATCTGGTGGCCATGGCAACGGCGGATCTCCTAACCATCATCTTTGATGTCATACTGTGGCGGCTCAGTTATTACTACTTCCCCGGGACTTTCCTGGACATCACCCCCGTGTGCAGTGTGATCGGTGCCCTGGGACAGGCAGCCACTGACTGCTCTGTCTGGTTCACCGTCATGTTTTCATTTGATCGGTTTGTCGCCATCTGTTGTCAGAAGCGGAAAGCGAAGTATTGCACCGGGAAAACTGCGGCTGTGGTTCTGACAACAACCGGCGTCCTGATCTGTGTTAAAAATGTGCCCGACTTCTTCATATATCACTCAGTGAAAGTGATTGACAATATACCCTGGGACTGTATTATAAAGCCGGGCTACTATACGGATCCCGGGTGGGTGGGATATGACTGGTTTGCCACAGTTCTAACGCCATTACTCCCTTTCCTGTTAATACTACTGTTCAACGCTCTGACAGTCAGATATATTTTAGTGAACAGTCGCGTTCGTAAGGGTCTGAGGGGTCTGAACCAGGCGGAGAACCGCAGTGACCCGGAGATGCAGAGCAGGAGGAGGTCTGTGATCTTACTTCTCACCATCTCCGGGAGCTTCATCATCCTGTGGTCGGTGTATGTTGCCGAATTCCTTTATTACATCATTGCCGGGTTGGATCCATATAATTACAACGATTCGGAATACATACTTCAACACGCTGGAATCATGCTGATGATATTAAGTTGCTGCACAAACACGTTTATTTATGGGGTAACTCAGTCCAAGTTCAGAGAGCAGTTCATTAGCGCAGCGAAATACCCGCTCACTTCAATTATTCAACTGATTAATGAACAGAATTTCTAAGATCTTCTCAGAGGCGGTCGCCGTGTTTTCATCTTGTTACTATGGAACTGACGGTCACCATAAACACAATCTCTCACAGTCTGGTACTTAGCACAGTTGCTGTATTTTACACTCCGGGTTTATCAGAGCCGCAGACACCAGTTTCACTCCTGAATCTCCCAGTCCATTCTTTCCGAATCTAAACACAAACAGACAAATTGAAGAACAAAGTGATTCAAACCGTACATCGGAGGGAATTTCTCTCATTCGGATAGTTCAAGAACGTTAAGCACTTCAGTAAATCACTATTCGGAGTTCCCATCACTCTCAATGTCCCTCACTGTCCATATCCAGGTTATTCACCGAATGCAGCAATTTAGTCGGCAAATGTGATTTTGTAAACTCCTCATGTTCTGTCTCATTTCCCGATGGTTACAAAAGTGTTCCTGATGTGAAATGGTCAAAAGGGCAGGCCCACAGTGAGGAAGATTTATGAATGTGGAACTGTCGATGAGAAAAGACTACATCTGAGGAAAAGATAGGGGAAGACAGAACAAGAACGTGGGACGGAAATGCGGACAAGATATTCCACATGAGGATAGGAGATGGGGAAGAGAGATCCCACAGGAGAAACGGGATGGGGAAGAGAGATCCCAAAGCAGGAAGGGGGAAGTGGAAGAGAGACCACAGAGGAGCAAGGGGATGGGGAAAAGAGATCCCGCAGGATGAAGGGGGATGGGGAAGAGCGGTCCCACAGCAGTAAACCGATGGGAGAAGTTAATCCAACAGACCGGATGACGCAGAAACCGATTTTTCTGGAGGGGTGGGTGTGACTTAAGTCCCACAATCGGGAGAGGAGATGCGCGCATGGGTTCTGGGTATCTCGTAGTGAGCACAGTCACACAGGTGGACTGATGGTGATAGTCACACATGGGGAAGGGCAGGAGAGTACAATCTCACAATGCTATTTCTTTCCTTCTCACTGGGACAGTTTGCTGACGGTCTCTTGTCCCTCACCGGGAAGGGAGTGTGAATCTCTGACCCACCTGCTGCAGTCAGTGTCGGTCTGGGTGTCAGTAACAGTGAGAAAGAATATTGTCAATGGAAGTGTCACAGGCAGTGAGAAACACGGTAATTCCTGTGATTTACTACCATTAAACCAATGGCCGTTGTTCACTGATCTGATGAAGTCTCCAACATCCCTTCACAAGGAACCACAGAACCCTCCCGCCTTGGAGATTTACTGATCGATCCCCTGGGCATTTGTCACAATTCTTCTTAATCTGATTTTCTACAGTTTTATCCAAATTCCTTTACATTGAACCAACACAATGGAACGGTTTCACAGTTCAAAGGAAGAGACAAGTCAAGTTACCTCAACTCCTGGCACTTGTGCAGCCCGGGTCCCAGCCGCAGGATTCCTTCACACTGAATGAGGCAGTGTCCCAGGTCGAAATGTTATATTGTATCACAGAGTCCGATGACATGAGACAGGACCGCGCAGTCAATCGGAGTCAGTGTCATTCCACTGAATGAAAGTGTTTCCACAGATCCCAGTGCGGCCTGAGCCAGTCCACGATTCTGAGACTCAAACAGGTAGTGCAATGTGTTCAGGAGGCTCCTTTTACCAGCTTCACTCCTCATGTTTCCACTCCGGCGTTTAACCTCCTCCTTCACCCAGTCAATCACCCGGCAGGGTTAAAAAGTACCAGCAGATTCACCTGGAGTCTGAGTCTTCCGTTATAAACTCTATTTTATTAGTAACTACGTGAATAAAGTGATATAGAAGGAAATAAAGTAAACAGGTTAGCAGAGTTTATATGTGCGCATACCTATCTATATATATATGTGTGTGTGTGTGTGTGTGTGTGTGTGTGTGTGTGTGTGTGTGTGTGTGTGTGTTTGTGTGTGTGTGTGTGTTTGTGTGTGTGAGTGTGTGTGTGTGTGCGTGTGTGTGTGCGTGTGTGTGTGTGTGTGTGTTTGTGTGTGTGTGTGTGCGTGTTTGTGTGTGTGTGTGTGTGCGTGTGTGTGTGTGTGTGTTTGTGTGTGTGTGTGTGTGTTTGTGTGTGTGAGTGTGTGTGTGTGAGTGTGTGTGTGTGTTTGTGTGTGTGTGTGTGTGTGTGTTTGTGTGTGTGAGTGTTTGTGTGTGTGAGTGTGTGTGTGTGTGTGTGTGTGTGTGTGTGTGTGTGTGTGTGTGTGCCCAAGCTTCCCCAGCTCAGGTGATTGGGTGATACAGTCTCACGGTGGGATGGTAAGTAATCAGTTCAGTTCTGGAATTTGGTTTGAGTAGAGTTGGAGAGAGAGAGTTAGAGTGTTGGTTTATCTTCCAGTGCCGATGCCGATCCTCCAAGTCATCCTCCTTGCTTCCGAAACCTATTTAAAAGTCACCAACTTGTGACCACAGAAAAGGGGATGCCATCTTCTGTGGTGGATTTATCAACCCCAGACCAGGGTTAAACACACCGGCCGTACTCACTGGTGCAGGGTCGGGGTCATGATAACGTTTGATCATTTTTACGTGGACGAGCTTGGTAGCCTTTCATCGCTCAGGGGTCCTAATAACATAATTTAAAGGATCAATTTTCTTAATTATTTCATATGGTCCACTAACTCTCGCTTGAAGGGGGTTGGTAAGGAGAGGGAACAGCATCAGGACCCTTTCTTCAGCACGATATTTCTGCTCCCTCGCTCTTCTGTCATACCTCTGTTTCATGTTTATCTGAGAGTGCTGTAAATTCTGCTTCACAAGGTCACAAGCCTTGTTAAGTCTGTCTCTGAATTCGGAAACGTAACTGAGCCCGCTCCTACTCACATTCTGATCTGATCAATGCTCTCTGAGTAGGGTCAAAGGTGACATAATGTGCTTAGCTCTCAATTCTTTAACTACCCCCTGGAATGTTTTCGAAGTAAAGTTACTTCAGATTGGATTTCTTTAGGTAGACATACCAGTGTGAAAAGTTTGATAAGTGCTTTTACCACAGTCTTGGCCTTGACGGTCCCGAGAGGCACAGCTTCATGGAACCTAGACATCGCACACATGATGGTTAACACACACTCATAACCAGCTGCAGTCCTTGGCAATGGGCCAACACAATCCACTATGACCCTAGAAAAAGGTTCACCAAAAGCAGGTGTTGGTCTAAGTGGTGCCGCTGGGATCACCTGATCAGGTTTTCCCGCAGCCTGACAGGTATGGCAAGTCCTGCAAATGTTCACAACATGCTTCCTTAAATTAGGCCAGTCGGATTCCTTCATAATGCTGTTTACTGTCTTCCTCACTCCAAAGTGTCCACCTAAAGGCATGCTATGAGCCATGTTTAAAATCTCAGCCCTGTAGTCTTTCGGGACCCCAACTTGATGTTCAATGGCCCAATTCTCACTTGCAGGCACAGTAGGTGATCTCCGCTTTCTCAGTAACACCCCATCCTTAAGATAATATCCTACTGACTCTCTCTGAACCTCCTCTCCTGTGAGAGCTGTCTCCCTTAACGCAGCAATTTCAGAATCTCGACTTTGTTCCGCTAAAAATTCATCCCAGGACAAGGACAAACCTTTCTCCTCCTCCTTACTACCCACATTCTGATGCAATGTGGAAGGCAGAAAAGTCTCTGACAAAATTCTCATAAATTAAACCACTGTCAGACCAAGGAGATGGTGGTGGAATTTAGGAGGTCTAGGCCCCATATGGAGCCAGTGATCATTAATGGAGAACGTGTGGAGCAGGTTAAGACCTACAAGTATCTGGGAGTACAGTTAGACGAGAAGCTTGACTGGACTGCCAACACAGATGCCTTGTGCAGGAAGGCACAGAGTCGAATGTACTTCCTAAGAAGGTTGGCGTTATTCAATGTCTGCAGTGAGATGCTGAAGATGTTCTATAGGTCAGTTGCGGAGAGCGCCCTCTTCTTTGTGGTGGCATGTTGGGGAGGAAGCATTAAGAAGAGGGACGCCTCACGTCTTAATAAGCTAGTAAGGAAGGCGGGCTCTGTCGTGGGCAAAGGACTGGAGAGTTTAACATCGGTAGCTGAGCGAAGGGCGCTGAGTAGGCTACGGTCAATAATGGATAACTCTGAACATCCTCTACATAGCACCATCCAGAGACAGAGAAGCAGTTTCAGCGACAGGTTACTGTCGATGCAATGCTCCTCAGACAGGATGAAGAGGTCAATACTCCCCAATGCCATTAGGCTTTACAATTCTACCTCCAGGACTTAAGAACTTTTTAAAAGCTATTAAATGCTTTTTGAGACGGTGATTTAGATGCATATCATATTTTTTTACTGAGTTAAGTATTGTATGTAATTAGTTTTGCTACAGCAAGTGTATGGGACACTGGAAAAAAGTTGAATTTCCCCATGGGGATGAATAAAGTATCTATCTATCTATCTATCTATCTATCTATCTATCTATCTATCTATCTAATTGCATCAGCAGCTTTTTTAGACAGGGTTCGGGCTACTGCGCATGTGAGGTTCACATCAGTATCTGTGCGTGTGTCGTCAGACACAAGCTTGCTTGTTAGCTGTATTGTTGAATAAACTTCACCCTGGATAGGTGCCAACCTAATATTTACCAAACCCAGCAACATTACTAAGCTTACGAAGATCATGTTTACATTATGAAAATTCCCAAACAACCCATCCATTCCGATCTTTCGACTTTCAGCTTTACTCGTCTCCATAGTAACCCAGTCAGGTGGTCTCTCAAAACCAAAACAATCCTTTCTCTCTATATTGCAATCGTGAAAAACAACTCCACAACCTTGAAGGTGTTTACTTCCTATTGCGAAAACAAAATTCAACAGAGATTCACATAATTTACAGGCCATTGTCCTGCAAGCAGGGTCAAAGGTCGCGAAACCAGTCCAAACCTCCCAAGTTCTTTATTCAAAAATCCAGAAACAGCCATTCTACATATTTCCAATAAAATTCGCATCACCAACTTTCAACTCATCACCAACTTTTAGAACACCGTCCAACACAAATAACTGAGAATCCTCAATTTCCACCGGCACCTAGGTTAACCCTTTATTCACTGAACCAAGACCATCCGGCTGAAAAAGACGGCATTCCTTTTCCACCGAGTCAGACAAAGTCAGACACCTCAGACGGGAGGCAGCAGGTATTGACGAGGTCGGTGAGCCCGAACTTGGAATACTGCCTTTGGGTTTGGACGCCTGTTACGTACCCCGTAACGGGTTAAAGAGCCAGCAGAAATGGGCCTACACGGAGTCTGAGTCTGCCGTTATAAACTCTATTTTATTAGTAAGTACGTGAATAAAGGAATATAAAACGAGATAAATTAAACATGTTAGCAGAGCTTATGCACATATACAGGTGAGTAAATAAGCTTCCCCAGCTCAGGTGATTGGGTGATACAGTCTCACGGTGGGATGGTAAGTAATCAGTTCATTTCAGGAATTTGGTTTGAGTAGAGTTGGAGAGAGAGAGTTAGGGTGTTGGTTTGTCTTCCAATGCCGATGTCGATCCTCACGTCCTCCTCCTGCTCCCGAAGCTTACAGTCACCGACTGTGACCGCAAGAAAGGGTTGCCGTCTTCTGTGGTGAATTTATCAACCCCAGACCAGGGTTAAACACACTGATAGCTCCCGACCCGTCACCCCTCTGTCCACACTGCGAGCAAAAACCCCACCCTTGTCGTGGGCACACAAAGCTCACCAGTGTCCTCCTTGCCTCAGGGGTCGTGTGTCTCCTGTGGTGTGTCTTGTGTGTCTCTGGTGTGTGTCTCCTGTGGTGTGTCTTGTGCGTCTCTGGTGTGTGTCTCCTGTGGTGTGTCTTGTGCGTCTCTGGTGTGTGTCTCCTGTGGTGTGTCTTGTGTGTCTCTGGTGTGTGTCTCCTGTGGTGTGTCTTGTGTGTCTCTGGTGTGTGTCTCCTGTGGTGTGTCTTGTGTGTCTCTGGTGTGTGTCTGATTAAAAAGTCAACTGACCTTGTATATATCTCCAAGTGCTGAACACGAGCTGTCCATCACATAGTTCCGCCTTTCAGTTTCCAAGGCAACTCACAGACTTTCTGTCTCCCTGCTGCTGATTTAGCACACAAGCTGTTCGCTCCCCCCTCTCTCTTTTAAAGGAACAGTCCACTTTACAATAATCTTTCGGATCTCGTCACAATCTAAACATAGCTACAAGATCTGTGATATATTCGCATATTTTTTAAGAAAGCTTTATTGATTGAATCTCAGCTGATGGCGGAAATTTCAAAACCTTGCAACATTTCATGGACGTACATGCATGTGTAAGTCACGTGAACCTTTTCCCCGCTCCCATTTTACCGCAGATCTGCCTTGTTTCCGAGGCTCCGCCCCCAGCTCTGATGACATAAATTACAGTCCTGCCTTCCTTCAGTTCTGTGTTGAAGCGGGTCGGCGGCGGCGGCGGATCGTCTGTAGGATCCGGATTGGGAGACGACCATCACCCCCAGAGTCGGGAATCCGGGGGAGGGTTCACCGTCCGGGCGTGAAAACAAGTTCTCATCGGTGAGTCCCGAGTGTGGACGTCTGATGTAAGGTAATGCACCAGGTTAACTTCCCCGATCTGGTGGCCTCCCTGCGCTTGCTGGACAGAACCTGCCGGGGTCGGTCTGTGTTGTGGGACCTTCACAACAAACCGACTGAGATGAGCCGCCGCTCAGTCCCTCTTGCCCTGGTCCTAGGAGCGTGATGGGGTGGTGATACCGAGACTGCACTCATCCATTGAGGTTTATCCCGGGAACTTTACCTTCGTCACCCAGTCCCGCATCGGGTCCAAACTTCACCTGGATCGATAGCCGGTGTCTACAATTGTTTTACATTATTCCAGGGCACGGGAAGCGGCCCTTCCCCCTGTTGTGTTCTTGCAGACAGAGAAGGTTAAACCGAGTAATCGCACCTTCGGGACACTGCTCCATCAGTCTGAGTAGATACATCTTTCGCCCGTTCAGACAAGGCAGAGAGATCCAGATCTCTCACGGCCTCTCGTTTTGGGTGGCCATCGTTGTGTTTATTTTTGTTGAATCCATGCCACTGTTCCGACTTGCTGAAGCGCAGCCAATGTTTCCGGTTTTATAACCCCAATAAATGCAACAAATAAGCCTTTTCCAGTGATCTGGGTTTCTCAAACTTGTACAGCACATTACAACAGCACATTGAGGTGATAACATATTGTTACAAATCCTTATGGTTACAGAGAGAGGGCAGTGAACATCGAGTTAGACTGGGAGATCAAGAGTCCAACTTATCACCGGGGAACATTCAATGTGCTTACAACAGCAGCCTGGACGGTTTCCTGGAGCCTGGTGCTGTGTGTTTTCAATGTTTTTTTTTTAAATCTTCGATCCGGCTGAGAAGAGAGAATAGCGAGGGTTTTGAGGATCTTTGATGCTGCCTGCTTTACTGATGCAATGGGAAGTGCAGTCACAGTCCAGGGAGGGGAGTCTGGTTTCTGTCATGTCCTCAGCTGTGCCCACATTTCCCTGCAGTTCCTTGCAGTCAAGGGTAGAGCGGTAGACTTATGAAGGCGTTATGTATCCGGATGGGATACTTTCTATGGCGCTTTGATAAGGTTTGGGGAGGGGCAATGTGCCTAAGCCAAAGTCATTGTTGTTTGATCTAGGCTTGTCATTTTAGAATCTTTTTCTAACGTTTTATTCAGTCCCTGTGTATTGCTGAATGACCACCAGTGACTGTCCTTGATCCCTCACCCAAATGTTCCATCTCCTCATTCACTCACATCTCGAGCAACCTCTCTCCAGCCCCAGTGTACCCACCTCAATGATGTACAGTATATCAGTAAAGTTTCCTGTAACATTTGACATCATTGTGAAGTATTATCCTGCACTGAGTTTTCCCAGGAATTGTTTATTTTTGTTAGTAGAACTACCAGAGGTTTAGTTGAATGCAACACCTGGTGAGGTAAGAGTTACAAGCTACGAGCCCAGGGTGTGGCAGGAAAGATTCCAGCATGTATAGAGCAGTAGTTGGTGATGGAATGTATACCTGCTTGTATACATTTTTTTATAACAATTTACTTGATTGTATCTGCGGAAATTTTGTAAAATGAATGGGAACTTCGATGAGACATAAAGTATGCTGCGGAGTTTGACAGGGACGTGGACTAAATAGTTCCTGTTTTGTGAGGGTCTGAAACCAAGCACCGCCAGCTGAAGACAGCCGAGATGTTTTTCTCTCTCCCTCTCCGGGTCTAGTGTGTCATGGTAATCACCGTCCTCAATATTCAGCAGAAGGAGAGTCTTTCATTTAATATTGTAATCCTGCAGTGTAGTGATACACAAATGAGTGAGATGTTACAGGTGAGAGGCAGGATTGATGCGCCGAGATCACAGTCTGATCTGGGTGGGTCACAGTGAATGCAAGATGCCAATGAAATTAAATATCCGCGGATAAAATCCAATGCATTGTTATTTTTTTTTAAAAAACTGTACTGTATATAAGCATGTCTCCCCTGTTTTATGTAACACCACAAGTCAAGATCACAACATATTCCTCATAGAAAAACTCGCAGGGGCAGATATCTGTCTGGTAAACCTTCCTCTGGTTTCCCACCTACCCACTCACATCTGACAGAAGGGAAACAACACTGCAGACGGTGATCCACAACAGATCTCACCAACCGACTATATAATGGAACCATCAACTCCTTACACCGCCTCCCCCCACGACCACCCCCCGCCCGGCTGTAATCTCCAGTGTGGGTGTTTCCATACTTTTGTCCACCAACCGAAATGCCGTTTAGGATGGACAGATAGTATCAATCCCGCCAGTGAAGGAATAAACAAAGCGAATCCTCAGTTCCCTCGGTCGGGGATCGGTAAAGCCCCGAGTATGGACGGATCTGTCTTCCTGTTACTGCAAGCAGTAGCCCGCGGACAGTTCCGAGGTGCGGGGAACTCGCAGCTCCCGAGTCTTTGCTGATGATTCGGAGCCGGGTTGAAAGTGCGGCGTTTCCGATAACACTGTCAACTGCCCCGGTTTCCCGCGGGAAATACACAGGAAGTCGATGCATTCAATTAGACGAAAGGAATTATTAATTTACTTAAAAGCGATTCGCTACAGTTCTAATGTCGATCAACGTTATCAATTCCATTCGTGTTCATAAAAGTGGCTGACTGCCTTTGTGATGTTTATATATCAGTATATACTGCTTCTTACCGTGTACCGCGGCTCCAGGTTCTGTTACCACCCTGTCCCAGTGAGGCTGTGTTACGGGTTCTGTAAGTAATGAACACACGCTGGTTAATGCTCAGTCAGCTCCTGGTGATAATCATTAACTAAACTCACAGCATTATCAGTGGGTCACTCCGTGACCTGTTCCTTAGCACAGGGTACGTTCTGTCTCCAAACAAACATCACCATGGAGATGAAATGTGATCTCAGTGATTTTGAGAGTGGAATGTTTGTCGTTGCCAGACG
This sequence comes from Hemitrygon akajei, assembly GCF_048418815.1. NCBI lineage: Eukaryota > Metazoa > Chordata > Chondrichthyes > Myliobatiformes > Dasyatidae > Hemitrygon > Hemitrygon akajei. The sequence goes on from NW_027331988.1 coordinate 2,600,066, forward strand.
GTGCAGTTTGAATATCTCAGGAACTGCTGAACTCCTGGGATTGTCAAGTTCAACAGTCTCAGTTTGCGGAGAATGATGCTGTGAAAAAAATCAGGTAGCGGCAATTCTGAGAGAGAAAAATCGCCTTGGTAATGAGAGAGATCGGTGGTTAAAGGCGGACTGATTCAATCTGCCAGGAAGACAGTAACTCAAATAATCACGAACTACTGCACTGTGCAGAGAGGCATCACTGGACGCGAAACATGTCGAACATTGGACTGAATGAGCAACGGCAGTAGAAGACCATGGATATACAATCAGTGGCCGTATTATTAGGTACCGGAGGAGCATAACACAGTGCACATCGATATTTGTTATCAGCAATGAGATTTAACTCATAAAGTTTAATTTTTAATATCACTGACACATACTTGTTGTCTTTGCTAAAATAGCACACTCACTCCTGCAAAAAAATCAGACGGATCCGCAAAGCCACTCAATGTTAAAGACAGTATTGAAATGGTAGAAATGTCATAAGGGGACATGGAATGGACCCAAATGCAGGACGCAGGCACTGAAGTACTAGGGGCAGGACAGGGACAACTAAAGGATAGAACAAGTTGGGGTGACCGTGGCGTGAGGAACGTGGCATTCAAAGGTGATCCTGGTGTTCAGAGATAGCTCAGGCAAGGCAGGAGGATCCTGAGGATTCTGGCAAGGCAGGATCTTGGGGTTCATGGCAAGGCAGGATCTTGGGGTTCATGGCAAGGCAGGATCTTGGGGTTCATGGCAAGGCAGAGTCCTCCGCCAGGTAACGGCAATCTGACCTGACCTACCCGACGGAGGCGAGGGGTAAGTAAGGGGCAGAGACCTTTGGATGACTCATTGGCACTGCCGCCTCCCAGGCGTGAACACAGAGGCCTGGGCAAGACGCGGTAAACTGGGCAGGTGCGGGGTACCACCCGTCGGGACCGAGGGGTAGGAAAGTGGCAGAGCCCTCCGCCAGGTAACGGCAATCTGGCCTGACCTACCCGACGGAGGCGAGGGGTAAGAAAGAAGCAAAGTCCTCCGACGGGCAACGGCAATCTGGCCTGGCTTACCCGACGGAGGCAAGGGATAGGAAGGGGACTAAGTCCAGGGTGACTCTGAAACTGACTCACAGAACTAGTTGATTAGCGATGGGTACACCAAGCCGGGGCGAACAGGAACGAAGACCAGGCGAACAGCACCAGCAGGACAAACATGACGCACGGGTCTGCACAGGGAAAACAGGGCGACCAGCGCAACACAGGACGAGGAGGTCAAAACGGGATGGACAGTCGGACAGTCGGACAGCGCGAGCAAGGCAAACCGAACGGAACCGCGGGACGAGCACCTACCAGGGAAGCAGGACAAAACAGGTTCAGAGCAGGACGACCCCCAACTAGACTCAGTCTCAGAGCCCCTTATATCCACCTACCAGCCGATGGGCAACAGTTGCGCCTCCTTGAGTCCAAACAAGCCAGAATGATCCACAGGTGTGACTAATTAGCTCAAGGGTGAAAGGAGGGACGGCTACAAGACCCGGAGTCAGGAGTCCGCGGACCAGATCAAGACCCGGAATAGGGGCTCCGGACCGGACCATAACAAGAAACACTAGAAAACCTGCCGTCACAAGTGGGCGTATTAACTCATCGTAACGTTGCCCACCCACTACAGTCTCTGTGTTTACTCTGTGCTGAGCTCCTGATTCTGTTACCAGCGAATCCGAGCACCGGAGTTCCGTGGGACCAAACAGTAAGTGAACACAATCAGAGTAATGTTCAGTTGACAACACACACATAAGCCTGCACGTCACACTCATCAGCACGTAACTCCACACCCTGCTCCACAGCGCAAGAACTAAACGACACAAAAACTCCTTCGAGCCAATGGTTCTGATGTGCTGTTCGATCCAGGCTTAATTTTGCACCTCAGTAGACGGTGACAAAGATTACATACAGTATCTCACGACAAATCGATCTGCTCCAGGGAGCAACCGCGACCCGCATCCTGGTTCAGATCGGGTGGTGTCATCGCATGAAATTATTCTTTACTTTGGGACCAATTTACTTCAGTGACAGCTGAGGGCAGAAATCGCTGTGGGCTTGTAGGAAAGACGCAGTCAGGATGGGACTTCTGAACTCTGGTGAAAAGTTATGATTTTGAAATAATCTTTTCTTTTGAACACTGGACATTCCCTTTCGCCAGATTTAACTGTGCCCCGGCAACCTGGAACAGCACTGATCTCAGAGACAACTTCATACTGCAATCTTAAATATTTGTCCACAATTGGACCATTACACTGAAGGGCAACAACTATGTGGAGATTGCAAACTGGAGATAACCACGTCCAAAAGAATACAACATATTTCACCATCAGATTAGTGCTCACTTACTGGAAATAAATAACCTTATCAATCAGATGACTTTCCTGACTAAAAGGTCTATTTAAGTTACTCCCGTCGGTGTGTTACCCCGCTATCTCCTTTACTTTACAAATACCTTAGCTGTTTAAAGAAGAAGAAGTACTGGCACTATTAAGGAATATAAAAGTGGATAAGTCTCCGGGACCTGACAGGATATCTGCTAGGACCTTGAGGGAAGTTAGCGTAGAAATAGCAGGGGCTCTGACAGAAATATTTCAAATGTCATTAGAAAAGGGGGTTGTGCCGGAGGATTGGCGTATTGCTCATGTGGTTTCATTGTTTAAAAAGAGTTCTAAGGGTAAACCGAGCAATTATAGGCCAGTCAGTTTGACGTCAGTGGTGGGTAAATTAATGGAAAGTATTCTTAGAGATGGTATATATAATTATCTAGATAGAACAGTTAACATGGATTTGTGCGAAGAAGGTCATGTTTGACAGATCTTATTGAATTTTTGAAGAGGTTACCAGGAAAGTTGACGAAGGTAAAGCAGTGGATGTTGTCTATATGGAGTTCAGTAAGGCCTTTGCCAAGGTTCCACACGGTTGGTTAGTTAGGAAGGTTCAACTGTTAGGTATTAATATTGAAGTAGTAAAATTGATTCGACAGTGGCTGGATGGGAGATGCCAGAGAGTAGTGGTGGATAACTGTTTGTCACGTTGGAAGCCGGTGACTAGTGGTGCGCCTCGGGGATCTGTACTGGGACCAGTGTTATTTGTCATATACATTAATGATCTGGATGATGGGGTGGTAAATTGGAATAATAAGTATGCTGATGATACTAAGATAGGTGTCGTTGTGGATAATGAAGCAGATTTTCAAAGCTTACAGAGAGATTTAGGCCATTTAGAAGAGTAGACTGAAAGATGGCAGATGGAGTTTAATGCTGATAAGTGTGAGGGGCTACATTTTGGTAGAACTATTCATAATAAGACAATCATGTTAAATGGTAGGGCATTGAGGAATGCAGTAGAACAGAGTGATCTGGGAATAATGGTACATAGTTCCCTGAAGGTGGAATCTCGTGGATAGGGTGGTGAAGAAAGCTTTTGGTATGCTGGCTTTTATAAATAAGAGCATTGAGTATACGACTTGGGGTGTAATGTTAAAATTGTACAAGGCATTGCTGAGGCCAAATTTGGAGTATTGCGTACAGTTCTGGTCGCCGATTTATAGGAAAGAGGTCAACAAAATAGAGAGAGTACAGAGAAGATTTACTAGAATGTTACCTGGGTTTCAGCACCTAAGTAACAGAGAAAGGTTGAACAAGTTAGATCTTTATTCTTTGGAGCGTAGAAGGTTGAGGGGGGACTTGATAGAGGTATTTAAAATTATGAGGGGGATAGATAGAGTTGACGGGGATAGGCTTTTTTCCATTGAGAGTAGGGGAGATTCAAACAACAGGACATGAGTTGAGAGACAGAGAGTAAAAGTTTAGGGGTAACACGAAGGGGAACTTCTTTACTCGGAGAGTAGTAGCTGTGTGGAACAAGGTTCCAGTAGAAGTGGTAGAGGCAGGTTCGATATTGTTATTTTTAAAAGATTGGATAGGTATATGGAGAGGAAAGGAATGGAGGGTTCTGGGCTGAGAGCAGGTCGGTGGGACTACGTGAGAGTAAGCATTCGACACGGACTAGAAGGGCTGAGATGGCCTGTTTCCGTGCTGTAATTGTTATATGGTTATTTGTGAGGTGATGGACATTCAAATGAAGTAGAACTTGTACAATGAATGGCAAGGCGCTGACAAGTCAGTTCACTGAAAGGCAGGATGGTGAAAAAACTCGTTTAGCATGCTAGCCTTCATCAGTTATGGTGTACAGTTCAGGAGCGGCGAATTATTTGCAGTTACATAATTTGTTGTTGAGACCACTTTTGGAATATTATCTACAATTTTGGTTACCCTGTTATAGGAAAGACACTGCCAAGTTGGAGAGGGTGCAGAAGAGATTTAGGAGGATGTTTCTTTGGACTACAGGGCATGGATTACACAGAGGTTAGCCATGCTGGACCTTTATTCCTTGGAGAATGAGAGGTGACCTCAGAAGTCTAAAATCATAAGGGGTATTGATAAGGTGGATTGTCATTATTGGAGAGTTGGAGAGTCCGAAATGAGAGGTCACAGATAGAAGAGAGGAGGGAAAAAATTGAAAAGAGATCAATGGGTTAACTTCAGTACACAGAGGATTGTGAATACCTGGAAGAAGCTACCAGAGGAAGTGGTTGAAGTGGGTTCCACTGCCACATTTAACAGGCATTTGGACGGGTACATGGAAGGGAGAGGCTTGGAGAGTTATGGGCCAAACTAGAAAACTGGGACTAGCAGGGAGGATGCTGTGGTTGGTATGGACCAGTTGAGCCGAAGGGCTTGTTTAGATCGCATTACTCTAGGATTCCATAATTCTAAAGTGACACAAGTTGCATCCCTGTGCAAATAGTTTTACTTGTACACATCGTTCTGCTATCAGTCACTGGTGTCTTTCCACGGCTCCTGGCATCCAAGGTTTTACTCATACACATTGTGGATCATGCTATCTATCTGCCTTGTTCTGCTATCAGTTACTTGTGCTTTCTCTGGGCTCCTGGATTACAAGGTTCACTGCTCTTCATGAAGCGTAAATTCCTGCCATAGGTGATGCTGGTGCCGTTTTCCTTCAATAGATATGGGCCTGCGATGGCTTCGCTGTCTTGTCACAATTGCTTACTACTGAATGTCTGGGTGGAATCAGCCTTGCCATTGGGACTAGTTATGCCTTAGTTGTAGCCTTTCATAAAGTGGTTTGACCAATGGATGGCAGGGTGGGTGGGCCACTGCTAATTTAACTTTGAATACACTTCTCTGGTTAAAATAGAAGCAAAAAGCCAAGGTCCTTGAGTATACTTCTCTTTGTTTCTCCTATTGTAGGCATACATAGACCAGGTTGAAATGCCCTGAAAATCAGATGCTTTCAGTAGCTGTACTAACACGTTACCTTCCCTGCACTGCCATATATTCAGTTACTAATCAATGGTCAATAATAGATCATCTTCCATAGTATCAATAACCTGTGAACTTAAACTGAATGTTGACCGAGATGGGGCCTTCCTCTTTAGAGCAAAGGGGGAGGAGATGTGATTTGATAGAGGCGTATAAGTTGATAAGATGCATAGATAGAGTGGACAGCCAGCAACATTTTCCCAGAGCAGAAATGACTAATAAGATGGGGCATAATGTTAAGGTGATTAGAGAAAAGTTTAGGGGATTGTCAGAAGTAGTAATTTTTAAAAGAAAATGGTGGGTGTATGGAATGCACAGCCTGGGTGGTGATAAGGGTCGATGCATTACTGAGATTTAAGAGGCTTCCAGATAGACACATGAATGAAATAAAAAAATGGAGAGCTATTTGAGAGAGTAGGGGTACATTGATCTTGGAGCAGATTAAAAGGTTGGTGCAACATCATGGGCCAAAATGCCTGCATTGTGCTATATTGCTCTATGTCTGGCCCAGCTCAGTTTAAGCCCCGAGAGGAGTGATGAAAGCTCTGAAGCGAGGTGGAATAAAGCCTTTGGAATAATATATCTTTAATGCACCGAAAGAAACTATACGATTTTCAGTTTAATGACAGATGGTATCCTATAGGTAGATTTGTTTTTCTGCTGGGATGGAATGCTTCAGGTCAATTAAACTTTCTGTAGGGCCTTGCCTATTCCTTACCTCACCACCATTTTGAGGTTAATATTACAAAGCATTAGTGAACCTCATTACAGTTTAAACTTCTCATTCTTCTCAAGCATCATGTAAATGTAAAGTTTTCTTTGAATTACTCCATATTTTTTCTCTATTTCAGGTGAAAGATGAGAAGACATCAGCAATTCTATGTGAAAGTACTGCTGGGTGTTTTGATTACTCTGGGATTGTTCTTCATGTTCTGGAATAATGACAAACGTCGAGAGACTGATGATGTTGCAGAAACTGTTCATCGCAAAGATCTGCCCAAGGTTGTTACTGCTGATGCAACTAAATCAGTGCTCAAGCCAAAGTGCCACGCGAACAGGACATTGTTGCACCTGTCCTCATTTCATCAAGAGAAAGAGCACATAAAAAACTTCTTGATGTATAAACACTGTCGAGAATTTAACATGATTCAAAATGTCCCAGACAAATGTGGTGGTCGAGAAGGATCTCAGAATGTCTTCCTGCTCCTGGTGATCAAATCTCACCCTTTCAACCAGGATCGGCGGGAAGTGGTAAGGAAGACCTGGGGCAAAGAACGCGAATTCAATGGGGTCCTAATTAAGAGAGTCTTTATCTCTGGTGTCTCTCCTGACCAAAAAGAAAGTAGGAAATTGAATCAGCTGTTAGCAATGGAAAACAGAGAACACAGAGATGTCCTACAATGGGATTTCTTGGATACCTTTTTCAACCTCACCCTCAAACAATACAAGTTGCTGCAGTGGGTCTGTGAATTTTGCCCCAGTGCTAAATTCATCTTCAATGGAGATGAAGATGTCTTTGCCAACACCGATAACATGGTTGATTACTTGCTAGGCATGAAGGTTCACCAACACCTGTTTGTGGGCCGTCTCATTTATGGGTTTGGGCCCAAACGCCAGAAGTCGAGCAAGTATTATGTGCCAGAAATAGTGACCACTATCAAGTCTTACCCACCATACGTTAATGGAGGGGGCATACTTATGTCTGTGTATACAGCTCATATCATTTACCACATAGCCCAAGACCTTGAACTATACCCCATTGATGATGTATTTTTGGGGATGTGCCTGGCCAAGGCTGGACTAGCCCCACGCTCCCATAGTGGATTCAGGGCAGCTGGTATCAGTGTTCCTTCAACCCAAGAGGACTCTTTCAATCCTTGCTATTACCGTGAGTTACTGCTAGTGCACCGTTTTCAGCCTTTCAAACTGCTACTGATGTGGGATGCGGTGCATGATGCTAATCTGAATTGTGCTCATGCTGCCCAGAAGTCTGCATCCACGAAAAGGACCGCATGAGTCATGAGAGAATGTAGCAACTGTTGGAATGTAATGCAGTTTGTAAACATGTGTTAATCAGTTGTTTATGCAATGTAAGAAGGTTAATTCCTAAATTATATTGGAGGATACATTAATTCATAGGGTTGGTGCCTTTCTACATTCCACAAATGTTTGTAAAGCTGTCAGGTGTCATCACTCAGCCTAATTCTTACTGCACCCATAATGACATTACAATATTGATAGGCGCACCACAATTTAAGTCAATTGTAAAGTTATTCCAAGTGAGCAGTCCTTGTTGCATTGCGTGCAGATAGGTACAGCATGTTCACTTGGGGCATTTGTATAATAAGCCACCAATAAAATTTTTAGTAGCAGTTATATCTGTGTATTTTTTTCTTGCCGTTTCTTACATGTCCCTTGCAAAATATGAAAGACACAAATGTGTTTCTTGGACTGGAACTGTGAGGACAACAAAGAATCTAGATCTAAAATTGTCTCAGGGTTGGAGGAATAGAGAAACTTATGGTCATCACTTCTGTAGTCAAATGTCAGCCTGCATTGTGTCTGTGTAACTACATATCAAATAGAAGCACACACGCAGGAGATGGCTTTAACTGGAGTATTCACATTGCAGAGAGGGAAAGAGATCAATGAACATGTGCGGACAACAGGTCAATATGCATACATAGACGGCAGTCCATATGTAGTGCGAAGGGGAGTGGCATTAGATTTGGCAGGTGTCTTGTCCGAGACAATGTACTCGGTTGCCAGTGTCATGTTGCTGTCATTGCCATGGCCATCACTGAGAGGTAAGTCCGGTAGCTTTGACTAGTGGCCAACCAGGACATCGGAAATCTGGAGAGGAGGGGACTTCAATAAGGCTCATTGTCCGAGGGGCAGCTCACGGCAGTGCAATAGAGCAATCGGTGACCAATCAACTAGTGGCCAATCGGCATTTGGGATTGATTAGTAAGAGCAAATTAAAGGAAGGTGGGACAAACCCTTTTGCCGTCGTCTGAGTAGAAACATAGAAAACCTACAGCCCAATATGGGCCCCTCGGCCCACAGAGCTGTGCCGAACATGTCCCTACTTTAGACCTACCTAGGCTTTACCCATAGCCCTCTTTTTCTAAGCTCCATGTAACCATCCAGGAGTCTCTTAAAAGACCGTATCGTTTCCGCCTCCACCACCGCCGCCGGCAGTCCATTCCACGCACTCACCTCTCTCTGTGTAAAAAAATCTTACCCCTGACATCTCCTCTGTACCTACTTCCAAGCACCTTAAACTATGCCCTCTCATGCCAGCCATTTCAGCCCTGGGGAAAGCCTCTGACTGTCCACACGATCAATGCCTCTCATTATCTTGTACACCTCTATCAGGCGACCTCTCATCCTCCATCGCTCCAAGGAGAAAAGGCCGAGTTCACTCAACCTATTCTCATAAGGCATGCTCCCCAATTCAGACAACATCCTTGTAAATCTCCTCGGCACCCTTTCTATGGTTTCCATGTCGTTCCTGTAGTGAGGCAACGATAATTGAGCACAGTACTCCAAGTGGGATCCGACCAGTGTCCTATATAGCTGCAACATTACCTCTCAGCTCTTAAACTCTATCCCACAATTGATGAAGGCCAATGCACTATATGCCATCTTAACCACAGAGTCAACCTTTGTAGCAGCTTTGTGTGTTCTGTGGACTCGGACCCCAAGATCCCTCTGATCCTACGCACTGCCAAAAGTTTTGCCTTTAATGCCATATTCTGCCATTATAGTGTAGGGACTGCGGTCTGCAGTCAGGTACTCAGGATCACTCAGCATAATGTTGCACGAACATTATTAGCAAAACACTCCGACACAAGACGCGTTTCATTTTGTTACAGACAGGAATGCCAGTTTGGTACTACAAGTAAACTGCATTTCCACATTGGTGGAGAAGTGTGCTGACACACCTCACTATCTGTAAAAACTGTGACGAGATGCTAAGGTGTATTCAATATGGACTGTGCCTTTAAAAAGAGAGAAATTTGGTGTACACCGATTCAGAGAGAGAGAGAGAGAGAGAGAGAGAGAGAGACAGCGAGAGAGCACCGAGCAGGCCGTGAGTCTCCATGGTTACGGAAGGGCGGAGCTATAAATGGGCAGCTGGCGTTCAGCATGTTTGGGATATATTCAAGGTCAGCTGACTTTTCAGACAGACACACAGACACGGACAGAAATGCAGAAGAAATAGACACTGGATGAACATTCAGTGCCCACGAAAGTGTGGGTTTTGATCGCAGTGTGTCAAAGGGGTGACCGGTGGAATGTTATCGGTGTGTTTAACCTTTGATAGCTTTACTGCGTGAAGGCGGTACTCTTTTGTGTGATCACAAAACTTTAACAGGACTTTGGAAGGCAACGGAAAGATCGACGACATCAGCTTACTTGGAAAACAATCACCTCTCTCTTTCTCTCCTCAATTCTACTCAACTTAATATCACGAACTGAACTGACGTCATGCCTATACCATCGTAAGACTGTATCATTTACCACCTAAGATTGAAGAAGTTTGGGGTTTTATATTTACACACTTATATATGCATAAACTCTGCTAACCTGTTTGATTTATCTGGTTTTATATTACGAGATTACGTGGATACAGATAAGTAGTGTTTTATTTGTAACAATACCAGACTCCAGGTGTGTTCCATTTCTGCTGGTTCTTTTAACCCGTTACAGGGTACGTAACAAAACCGTTCAAACCCCTACATCACACCGCATTTCTGTAAACCCCTTCGACCCCTACAGCACTCGGCATCTCTGCAAAACCTCCATCATCCACCCCTGTGCATTCAGACGACAGCAGACCCGAGAAAGATACCGTCGTGTCAGATTGAATGGCTCATAAATCACTGTTGGCCAGAAGAAACTACAGACTGATCAAGGACAGGGAAGCATACAAACCAGTTCTCTCTGTTTTCCCCCATTTTGTTGGCTATGAACTGATTCTTGCACTGGAATAATTTAATCACAGGAGCTGAATGTGGACACAGGAAGCTTCAGGTAATGATCTGCTAAACCTGAGACCATTCTCAAACAAGTCGCCATTTGTTATGTGAAGGGCGTGGACTCTGAACTGATTCTTGACTCTGGGACAATCTAATCAGAGCAATAAACCCGAGACCATGCTCAGAAGAGTAGCTACTTGTTAAGACAAGTGTTTCCAACCCATTTTTCCAGCTGGTCCAGATTCCGCTTCATGCTTCTGTACTCTTCATCACTGTCGACTACACCCGCAATGTTGCTGTCAGCGACAGTGTGTAAATCTACGTGCTTTTAGTAGAAATAATAAAAAATACTTGTTGGAAGGAGATACAGAAGCCTGAAAGCTCATGCTCAGCGATTCAGGAACAGCTTTTTTCCCCGCCGCCACCTGTATCTCAGTTTTGTTTTCTCTATATTTATTTATCCAGTATTTCTTTGTACTGCTACCGTAAAGTTAACAATTTCGCGACGTATGTCTGTGATATTAAATCTGTTCTGATTCTTTAAATGTACCTTTGAAACCTTTGATTCTGATGGAGATGCAGGGGGGATGTGTTAGATCGAACTTACATTAGTTGAAAGCCTATCAGAACCTTGTGTATTGTGCTGTAATATTCTATGTTCTGCGTTCGACCGAGCGTACCGTATCTTGCTATAGTTAAGTAAATCGATTAATTATTTAAAGCTACAACGCCTAGCTCTTCCAGACTACTCTCAATGCGTCGGATAATAAAGTGCAGGAGAATTAAAAAAATATTAGGCCATAAATATCAGTCCCGACCGCTGGATGATCTCGATAGCTTTGCTTGGAAGGGACTCGCTCAGTATTATGTAATGATGAATTGTCCTTGTTGTTCAGACTACGCTGGTCATGGAGTATGAAGGGAAGTAACTGGACAAACAAGAACATTAGCGATAGTCAGAATGGGCCCGTGCGTAGTAGGTCATGTCTAACCAATCTCACAGAGCTTTAAGAGGTAGTTACCAGGAATGGTGTGGAAGGCAAGTCAGTGGATGCCGTCTAACAGGGACTTCAGCAAGGAATTTCTCAAGGTTCCGTATGGGAGGATGTTCGAGAAGGATCAGTCGTTTGGCTTTTACGATGAGGTAGCAAATTGGATTCGCCATTGGATACGTTGGGGAAGCTAGAGTGTGGTAATGGATGGTTGTCTCTCTGACTGCGGACCTGTGATGAGTGGAGTGCCCCAGGGATCGTTCTTGTGCCCGTTGTTATTTGTAATCTATATCAACTATCTGGATGATAATGTCGTTAACAAGATCAGCAAATTTGCCGATGACAGCAACATTGCGGGTGTAGTCGACAGTGATGAAGAGTACCGGAGCATGAAACGGAATCTGGACCAGCTGGAAAAATGGGTTGAAAAATGTCAGATCGCATTTAACACAGACAAGAGTTAGATCTTGCACTTTGGCGGACCAGTCAGGGTTGGTCTGACACAATGAGAAATAGGGCACTGAGGAATACGATAGGACAAACGAATCTGGGAATGCAGGTCCATAATTCAATGAAAGTTACACCAGAGTAAGACAGGGTCATAAAAAAAAAGATTTTCGCACATTGGCTTTCATAGACCAAAGTACTGAGTGCAGGAGTTGTGACGTTACCTTGCTGTTGTTTAAGGCTTTATCGGGGCCTAATTTGGAATACTGTGTGCGCGAAAAATGAAAATAAATTTAAAATAATGCAGAAAAAAAATTACACGGCTAGTGCCTTGACGGACTGAATATTTTTTAATTAAAAGGAAAGATTACATATGTCAGCATTTTATTCCCGAGCGGGTAGAAGACAGATGGGAGATTTGATAGAGGTATACAACATTATGAGGCGTATAGAGAGTGTAAATGCAAGAGGGGTTTATCCACTGATGTTGGGCGAGAATACAACTGGAAATCATAGGTGAAGGGTGAAATATGAAATGTTTAAGGGAAACATGAGTGAAAACCTCTTCACTCAGAGGGTGGTCAGAGTGTTGCCAACACAAATGATAATTGAGATTCCGATGTCAACGTTTAGGAGTTGATTGGAGAAGTCCACGGATGAGAGGGATATGGATGGCCACGGTCCGGGTGAGGTCGATGGCAGTAGGCAGTTTAAACAATTCCTCCCGGTCCTGACGGGCTGGAGACCCTGTTTCTGTGCAGTGGTTTCCTATGGCTGACTGACTGTATGTCTGGGTTAGAACTTCAGTGTCTCACAGCACCGAACCATCTAGACAGTCTTTGATACTGTTCGATCCCTCTGGCCTCGCACACACTGAAGCATGGAGACTGAGTTAATGGATGGTTATTGCATGAGAAGATGGAAACTTTTGAAGTTGTTTATTCTGCATTCCCCAATTGCCTGTGATGGTTTTGAAGGAAGACAAGTGTAAGCCTGGATATTTGCTTTGCTTTCGCTGCGATTTTAGTTTGTGTAGATTTGTGTGTTTCATATATTAATGATTTTAGATGGAGACACGGATTCCACACCGGCCATGTGGATTCAGGGTTAAATAGATCGAAATATGAGCGTATCTGCACTGGATGCGATAAAACCACGATTCAGAGGTAAATTGGCATTATGATAAAATGGTGTGTACTTCAATTGGGAATTTGAAATTGGCATTTTGCAAAGGCTGGTTATTTTAATGAGCAGCAAAAGCTGCTGCTGGACACATTGAAATGCTGGTTTTGAGTTGTAGTGCTTTGAAGTCAATGTTGCATTTGCCCTGTAATACGTAAATGACAGGTCAGTTTAGACAACGTGCCGGTCCAGTCAATCGTTCAGCGATTTGCTCACGTCGTCAGTCTTAATTCCATTAATTATCCAGCTGCTGCTCTGTGTTCAGATTAAATCGACTATTTCCCTCAGCCCTATTTCAGCAGTTTAACTGCAAACTCGAAAGAAAGTTATGAAGTGTACCGAAATTTCGACTCTGCATGCGGAACACGGCTGCTCGCTGTCTTCCATCCAGAATTCATTCTGTCTACGACATCATCTGCCTTCTGTTAGGAAGCCAATCCTGAATCAACACAACCAGGTTTCCCTCGATTCCATGCCTCTGACTTTCTGAATGCGTCCACTTTGGGGAGCTGATCAAATACTTGACCGTAATTAATGCACCCACATCGACTGTTCTGATTCTTCTGTTTGTTTTATTTTCACTTTTTCAAATAATTCAATCTGACTCATAAAGGACAACATATCATGTTGTCTGTCCTTAACCAGACTACGTTTCTCTAAATACTCATAAATTCCTTCTTCAATAATACCCTCCAGTAGTTTACCCACTACTGATGTAAGACTCCCTGGTCAATAATTCCAAGAAGTATCCCTATTATTTTTCGTCAACAAATGAATAACATTTTCCACCCTCCAATTTTCTAGTTCTACTTCCATGGCCTGCGAAGACACAAATATCCTGCCCAAAAGCACAACAATATCTGAGCTCGCCTTCCAAAATTACCTGGAGTATATCCCTTCCGGTATCTGGGAATCATCTATCACCTGGAATATATCCCTTCCGGTATCGGGGAATCATCTATTACCTGGAGTATATCCCTTCCGCTATCGGGGAATCATCTATCACCTGGGGTATATCCCTTCCGGTATCGGGGAATCATCTATTACCTGGAGTATATCCCTTCCGGTATCGGGGAATCATCTATCATGTTTTCCAAGTTTCTATCGCATCCTCTTTTCAGCGTCGGCATGTTCGAGCATATCTGTCTTTTTAAGCTGTGTTCACATTGATCAATGTATTCAGTGAGGAGCTTCACTGCCTCCTTGGACTCCAGACACAAGTTTTCCTCTTTTACCTCTGATCTGCCTACACTCTATCAGGTTTCCTCCTGTTCTTTACTTATCTTAGTGCATCTTTACTCCGCTTCTAACTTTGAAGTCCATTGTTAAATTCTTTTCTGTCTACATTGTGACTCGCCATAACCCTATCTGATCCTAAACCTTAAGTATCTTCCTTTCTTCTTCTTGACGAGCTGTTCCATATTTCTTGTCAGCAAGGGTTATTTTACGCTATCATCCTTTGCCTCAATGAGACAAGCCTATACTGAACCCATGTAAGTGTTTAGTGAATAATCTCCACATATCTGTTGTGCATTTCCTTCAGTACATCATTTCCTTATTTACCATTCCATGTTCTGGCCAGTTAGCACCACACATCGCAGATCTCCAGTTCAATACATCTCATGCTCCCTGGTCATAACCCCGTGTACGGTAAATGAAGGAGAGTTCTGCCCTGTCGTTCTAAAAATGTGACCTGCGGAGAGATCTGTCACCTCATCCGTTCCCTATTCTAATTTTAGATCCGGTATGGACTGTTCGATAGATTGTCTTTCTTTTTTATATTGACATGAATCCTTCCAGCACACAACTGAGAGATTATGCCAGACCGCAAGGGCAGGAATGGCTGCTGGACTTTCCCGGGTTCATATATTTCAAAATGGAATCAGGTAAAAGAAAGTAAAGGAAGTCCCACTGAAACACGGGGAGAGTATGATAGCACGCAGAGTCCGAAAGGGAAGGAACCGTGGAGTGACTGTCTATTGATAGACTGGGAGTAGATCTCAGAGCAGAAAGGGAGCAATCACTAGTTTGTGAGCATTCTGTACAGACCGCAGACCCGCACCCCATCACCAAAAATTATAAATAAATAAATAAATAAATAAATAAAATAAAATATATATGTGTGTGTGTGTGTGTGTGTGTGTGGGTATGTGTGGTGTGTGTGTATGTGTGTGTGTGGGTGGTGTGTGTGTGTGTGTGTGCTGTGTGTGTGTGAGTGTGTGTGGGTGGTGTGTGCGTGTGTGGGGGGTGGTGTATGTGTGTGTGGGTGTGTGTGTGTGGGTGGTGTTTGTGTGTGTGTGTGTGTGTCTGTGTGGGTGGTGTGTGTGTGTGTGGGTGTTGAGTGTGATGTGTGCGTGTGTGTGCGGGAGGTGTGTGTGTGGTGTGTGTGTGTGTGTATGGTGTGGTGTGTGTGTGTGTGTGTGTGTGTGTGTGTGTGTGTGTGTGTGTGTGTGTGTGTGTGTGTGTGTGTGTGTGTGGTGTGTGTACACACACACAGATACAGAAACAGCGCGGAGATGCGGAGATATGTTTTGGACAGGTGCCATATTAACAAGCTGTTGTCACAGGCAGCTTAAATTTCAATAAAATTCTTCGGGACTTCCTCGCGTTAAAGGGTATAGATATGACTGAATTTCGCATTTGTGTCCAGAAATGAGTCCTGGCACAATTATCGGACAGGTGGAATGGAGAACAGGCCCTCCTGGATCCTGCACCAGAAAAGGAGAAGGATCAGGTAATAGATCTCTTCGCGGGTCAACTATTCGAAATGTCCGATAAATACACCGGGATAGATGCAGACTGTATTTAATTGGTGCTAATGGGTAACAGCTTGGGAGCCGAATTCGGGAGAGGGTTTGCTCCTTGATCTGCACAACAGGTGATTCTTTATCGACTTGCATTGGGGTTCAGTATAGACTTGTCTCATTGAGGCGAGGTAAGGACGGTAGTGTAAAGTAAACCTGATTGACAACGATATTGAACACCTCGTCAAGAAGAAGAAAGAAAGATATTTGAGGGTCAGGAAGAAACGATCAGGCAGGGCTGTGGAATGTCACAATGTAGCCTGGACGGAAACGAACAATGAACTTAGAAAGGGACATGAGGCGACTTTGGAAAATCGCATTAAGGTACGAGAAGAACAGGAGGGTGACGAGACAGAGGGTGGGAGAGCTGAGAGATAAAATGGTAAGCATTCGTCTGAAGTGCAAGGAAGCAGTGAAGGTCCTTAATGATACTTTGCTTATACATTCAACAGTGAGCGGGACCTTGATTAATTAGGATTAAGCGTAACAAAACACAGATATACCGACGGTAACAATTACGCGCTGGAAACTTATAAAATATTAAAATAATCATTCGCCTTTTCTAGAAGGGAGATACGCTGTTGAAAGCGGGCGAAGATATTGCTGCGAATTTGGGCATGATATTTGTGGTCTCACTATCCACAGAAGTAGTACCGGAGGATTGGAGGGTGGCAAATGTTTTTTTCTTTGTTCTAAGAATTCCGTGAGGATTGTCCTGAGTGTTACAGGCCAATGAGTCTTCCGTGAGTTGTTGGCAAGCTATTGGAGAGGATTTTTAAGGTGGAAATGTTTGAGTATCTCGAGAAACGTATTCTAGTTGGGGATAGGCAGCGTGGTTTTGTAATGGATGGTCATCCTTTATGCCCATGACTGATTTCTTTGAAATTGTAAAAAAAAATACCGCTTAAGTCCCACAAATACCGATGTGGGATGTATTAACTTGGTCATGTGTTTCACCAGGCTAGGCATGGTAGGCACGTTCAGAAAGCTAGACGGCATTCCATCTCGGGAAACCTGGTTTCGTGGACTCAGAATTAGCAAATTGGCAGATTAGATAGTAATTGGAGGGAATTCTGCCTGGAGGACAGGGACCAGTGATGTTCTGCAAGAGGGTATAAAGTTTAGTACAGTATACTAGTTTGTCTCGACTCTGCTGTTACAGTGCTCTGAGAGGCAGACTGTAATCTGACCATCCTGCAGCACTTGGATAATTTACCGATGTCAGCAAAATGGTGAATTTCAGGATGGAACCGCACGTTATACTGTATAATCTGAACACCCGTTACATAGAACAGGGCGGATGCTACATTAACATCGGAACAACCTTTTCCAATGGAGGCCCCAAAGTCGACATTTAGCAGCATCTTGTGGTGCTATCCAAATATATCGGATGATACAGTATAACGTGCAGTTGCATTCTGAGACTCAGCGTTTATCTAAGTGCTGCAGGATGGTCAAATTAAAGTCTGACCAGGCAAGTGAACCAGCATTCCAACATGCCAAAATCAAATTTCTAATTCGAGTACAAATGCATTTATCCTAATACCAATTTCCCTTTGAACAGTGGGTTTATCATACATGGATACCTTTTTACCACGATTCCACCTGGCCGGTGTGAAATCGGCGACTCCCTCTGAAATCAATAACAAGGTAGACAAGTAAAAGAACACAATATAAGTACACAGGTACATGCAAAACAAAGTGAAAGCATGTCCTTTTCTGCGTTCAAACCCGTTGTAGATAATTGGCGCATACAGAATAAACAGTTAAATACCAGATTGTAATCCCTTATCAGATATTCCAAGGACCAGAGGAAAGAAAGATCGGGGTGGTTGCGGCCCACATACACTAACACTTCATGTAATTTCGGAAAGACCCACTCTCTGAAATTCAACTCATATACCTGGAAATGCATTTCACTCAACGAACTAGACTTTTCCAGACAGTCATATCCTGTGATGAAACAGAGGATTAATTCAAACATCCTGTCAATACAAACCTAACAAAGACACGACTGCTTTCCATTCATTTACGACCGAATTACCTCTCCTTGTTTTTCAAGGGAACCCGCAAACGTCCTGTCCTCGTGCAATATTTTACAATCTCAATGCATTCACATTATAAACTTTTGCAGAACACGTCGTACTATTAAGTGTTGAACAGTTCACAGCTAAGCAATAATTAGAATCATTCAAACATTTAAGAAATCCTTTCGAGTTTCAAGCATATGGACGCTGGAGGCTATGTATCGTCTCAAGTTGATATTCAACAATTTAAAACATGCAGTCATCGCGTCACCGAATCCCTAGCGGCTTCCACGTTTTCTGGCCTCTAAATTCCGCTCAAACATAGGATGTAATTTAATTGAAAGTTTTGCTGTATAGAAGCATGTTTAGTAATCCCCATAACCACCGCTGAATGAATATATATTTAACAGGGTACTGGTCTCGGCCCGAAACGTCGACAGCGCATCTCCCTATAGATGCTGCATGGCCGGCCGCGTTCCACCAGCATTTTGTGTGTGTTACTGGGAACATTTGCCTACCAAATCCAGTCCGGAACTATCGCCTTTATCACCTAATTAAAGGTATATTACTTTAGTGTGTGTCCTGCCTAATATACTCACTCCTGCACTTACTTATTCACAGCCGATAACTTTGTACTGAGTCTCCATGCTGAGTACTCCATACTCCATACTGAGTCTCCATGCTGAGTACTCCATACTCCATACTGTCTCCATGCTGAGTTCTCCATACTCCATTCTGAGTCTCCATGATGAGTACTCCATACTCCATACTGAGTCTCCATGCTGAGTACTCCATACTCCATACTGAGTCTCCATGCTGAGTACTCCATACTCCATACTGTCTCCATGCTGAGTACTCCATACTCCATTCTGAGTCTCCATGCTGAGTACTCCATACTCCATACTGAGTCTCCATGCTGAGTACTCCATACTCCATACTGAGTCCCCATGCTGAGTACTCCATACTCCATACTGAGTGTCCATGCTGAGTACTCCATACTCCATACTGAGTCTCCATGCTGAGTGCTCCATACTCCATACTGAGTCCCCATGCTGAGTACTCCATACTCCATACTGAGTACTCCATACTCCATACTGAGTCTCCATGCTGAGTACTCCATACTCCATACTGAGTGTCCATGCTGAGTACTCCATACTCCATACTGAGTCTCCATGCTGAGTACTCCATACTCCATACTGAGTCTCCATGATGAGTACTCCATACTCCATACTGAGTCTCAATGCTGAGTACTCCATACTCCATACTGAATCTCCATGCTGAGTACTCCATACTCCATACTGAGTCTCCATGCTGAGTACTCCATACTCCATACTGAGTCTCCATGCTGAGTACTCCATACTCCATACTGAGTCTCCATGCTGAGTACTCCATACTCCATACTGAGTCCCCATGCTGAGTACTCCATACTCCATACTGAGTCTCCACTCCGTGGGTGTAATGACAGACCGATGAAACATTACCATGGATTTTCTATGTTGTCAGTGCTGCGACACAGTAAAGTTCCGAACGAAATTTATGTGACCTCTGGCTCTAAAATTTCTCGATGTAATGTTGAATAATTATAGCGCTTGGACCACCATTCATGGATCTGACGTAAATGTGGTCAGGTGCTTGGCGCTTGTCTGGTTTGCACGTCTAGCGGTATCCTCTGTTAATACCTAGAAGTGACTTAACGGATTATTTAATTCTTCACTTGCTCACCTATCCATGTATTTTCGCACAGTCCAGTGTGGAGAATGTAATTCTGAGACTTTAAAAGGCAGCTAAGTGTTCTGGCACAAAAGCTTCTGGGTGAGGCAGAAAGGATGCATTGCATGGTATATTCTGCTTTCAGATTCCTGCCTCTGTCTCCTTCCGTTGCGACTTTCTCACTGGTCGCATGTGGGGAAGGGGATGGAAGAAGGTAGCATAGTCCTGTCTGGGTACTGGCGGGAGATGTTTGGAAGTGGGCTGCCGATCATAGTCATAACCATGAGGAATTGCACCACTCCTGATTTAAATCAGTATACATTGCACTCAATCCTTCCACATCGCTACAAGCTGATTTGCCTCTTATCACTCACTCTTCTTTCACAAACCATCAGAAACTGATTCAAATGCATTATTTTCTCGCTCCTCGCACCCGCCCTCCTCGCAAATATGTTGCCCTCTCCTTAAGGTGGACAACCTCTCTTCAAGAAGAGTCTCCACGTCATGGAAAACATTATTGCTTCTTATAATCGGTCCCGCTGCACTTCAGTGTACTGCCGCTATTCTACCCAATTCTCAATTAAGCATCCTTTCTCTCTGGTTTCGTTTACCCTCCTTGCCTCACATTGTCCCATGGATAATCATCCAAATCTTTATCACAGCTTCTTTATTTTCCTTCATTCACCATGACCAGTGGAGTCTCCACACTGAGACTTTGCGTTACCCTCTTCTCAATTACAAAACAGGCAAGTTCTGAGATTGATGCTATAGGTACAGGGGGCTTTTATTTCCCAAATATTGAGTGAGAGAACCAAGTGGCAAATGGATTACAGGGAAGTGAGTTCATTATGTTAGTGAATTGCTGTTTTTTTGACGCGGTATGTTAATGCACCGATAAGAGGGGAGGTCTGTCTAGATTTGAAATTCTGTAACAATTCAGGATAGAATTTTGAGTGCAGAAGTTGATAAACTTTTCCAATGTCTCGAAACTTTCGCCTCAGTAGAGAATTCCTGGGTTATATGTCATAGGGGTCTGTCAAGTGTATTTAAAATTTGAGAGGAATGTTCAATAATGAATGAGGATGGAGAGAGGTGATCAAGACAGTTCACTGGTCAACTTGGTTGAAACTGGTTCAAGCGACAATCAGTTACTGAACATACTG
This sequence comes from Hemitrygon akajei, assembly GCF_048418815.1. Classification (NCBI taxonomy): domain Eukaryota; kingdom Metazoa; phylum Chordata; class Chondrichthyes; order Myliobatiformes; family Dasyatidae; genus Hemitrygon; species Hemitrygon akajei. The sequence goes on from NW_027331988.1 coordinate 2,620,774, forward strand.
AGGTCAATCGACCTGTCGTAGAAAGTGCTTGGACTAAGAGGAACAATCGAGATAAAGTAGACGGCGAGAAAGAATGTATAGTAGAGACACCAATTAATAATTTTCGCCGGTATTCATATTCGAAAAGGGGTTTGCAGTGGCGGATTCAAAAAGGCAAGGTAAAATTCTGCTGCGACTCACCAGAAATGTAGCCGATATCCTAATGGACTTAAATGAGAATAACTGCGGGGCTGAGTGAGGCTTGTGGACTGAAAGAGGAGAGAATACTTTGTCCAAGTTTATGACATTTTGGGGAACAATTCTGAGATGCTAGATGATAACAGGGGCTGCAAAAGAGGACCCAGCACGGAACAAGAACAGAACACTGTGGCTCAGAGAGACACGAATATCAGCCAATGATAGGCAGCCATTTTTTTGCTGGAAAGGCTGTGGTCTAAATTCGTTTGCCCGACATGTGTTATTATGAAGAGCACCGTGATCGGGTGGGAAATGTGCATTTACCCCTCAGAGGGAGAGTGGTCACAGATCGGAAACAAGATGCACGGATGTGGAGGCAGAGTTAAGATGCCACTAAATGACTCCTTCGCACGCATCTTCGGAAACAGCTCTATTAACATCTTTCATGTTTTCATTTTTCTTTTTCAGGGTTCTTTCGAAGACCTTGACCTGGAGTTACACGCTGACTTCGGTTCTTTGCGGGAATGGGACTGGAGTATCAGAACTGTCCGTTATCCGATATGCCAAGGGTTCGGCCTGAGAGTCTCGGCCGCACTTGGAAGCCTGAGATCTCGGGGCTCTGGAGATGGCCGGGTCGAGGGTCGGTGTCACGGCAAGAGACCCGTGTGTCACCGGTGAGGCCGGAAACACTTTTGCTGTGGGCCAGAAGACCCGAGAGCTTTACTGTTTTCAGGCACGGATCTCGGTTGCTGTTATGTCTCCCACTCGCCGTGAAAATGGGGGACACCTCCCTCTCCCTTATTAGGGGGAGAGATAACCTGTGGTTTGTCGAATGCCAGATGTAACGAGAAGTCTTTGGGGTAACTGCAAGTCTGTGTCTTTGGTGTTGCCTACCTCACGTTTGTGCTCGGTGGTGGTGTTGACGCATTTTGCCGGGATTGTTGCTCGCTGCCGCACTCGGGGAGAGGGGAGCTGGGGAGGGGGGATTTGGAGTTCTCACGTTTAACCGTCGTTCACTCTTTGGGGCACTTCTCTGTTTTTGTGGATGTTTGAGAAGGAAATACGTTTCAGGATGTATATTGCATACAATTTTTTAATTGAATTGGACCTTTCAACATATAAACCTTTCAGCACCTAGCGAAGCTAAGCAGCCTTACAGTCTGTCAGAAGTATCTGGATAGGGGGACAACGACCAATCCTGATCAAATTCTGGTAAACGAATTCAGATTACTGGAAAAAAAGCTGCCCCACTACTTTGTAACTGTCATGGTCCGGTCCGTGAAATTCGCGTTCCGGCACACAGCACGGTCCGTGGACTCCAGACTCCGCGTCTTCCGGCTGTCCCTTGTCTCATTTGGGCTTCATCATAGGCACCTGATTCTCGTCTTGTGGCCGGGAATTTAAGTGGCCCTGGGTTCGAGGCGGGTGGCTGGTTCGTCTTGTCAGTATCCTGTCCTTTTCTCTGTGGGGTTTCTGTCGTCAATATCCTGTCCTTGCCTTTGTGTGGGTTTCGTGCCGTCGGTATCCTGTCCTTGCCTCTGTGAGGGTTTCGTGGGGTACGTCAGGCCGTCCTTGCCGTTACCCTACGATGGGATCTGTCCCTCCCGGTCCTTGCCTCCGTTGGGCAAGTCAGGCCATCATTGCCGTTACCCTAAGGCAGAACTGTTCCCTTCCTTCCCTACGCTTGAAGCCCTGCCCTGCAAACTGTGCCTGGAGCCTTGCTTCTCCTCGCCTTGTCTCGCCTTAATAATAAGATTATTAAGGGATTGGACACGCTAGAGGCAGGACGCATGTTCCCGCTGATGGGTGAGTCCAGAACCAGAGGCCACAGTTTAAGAATAAGGGGTAGGCCATTTAGAACTAAGATGCGGAAAAGCTTTTTCACCCAGAGAGCGGTGGATATGAGGAATGGTCTGCCCCAGAAGGCAGTGGAGGCCAAGCCTCTGGATGCATTCAAGAGAGAGTTAGATAGAGCTCTTATAGATAGCGGGGTCAAGGGATATGAGGAGAGGGCAGGAACAGGGTACTGATTGTGTATGATCAGCCATGATCACAGTGAATGGCGGTGCTGGCTAGAAGGGCCGAAAGGCCTACTCCTGCACCTATTGTCTATTGCCTCTGCCTGGAGCCTTTCCTCGCCTAGCCTTGTCTCCGCCTGGAACTTTGCCTCGCCTTGCCTGTGTCTGGAGCACCACCCTGTTTGTAACTGTCTCAATAAGTCCAAGACTCCTCTAGGTAGGTCCGGCCGTTTCGTCGCTACCTAGCGTTGGGACCTGTTTCGTTGTTTTCAGTGTTCTGTGTAATGTGTCCCGGCCCTACGTACTATACCCAAGGAGGGTTCCCTGTTCTGTGTTCCACGTTCCTGTCTCTCCTTCGGTTCCGTATTCTGCGTTCCTGTTCTTCCCTGATCAAGGCTCTGCGTTCCTGTCTCTTCCTCGACCAAGTCAAGGGTTCGGAGTCTCGTCCAGTCCCAGTCACCTCCAAGGTCTTTGTCCTGTCCAAGCCAGCGCTTTGTGTTCTCGTCTTGTCATGTGCCTCGCCCAGCCCAAGAGTATCTTGCCCAGTCCTGTGCTGGGATTCCCTCGTCCTGTGCTGGGGTTCCCTTGTCCTATCCATGAGTCTGACGTCCAGTCCTGTTGCCTCTCCTCGTCCTGTTGCCTCGTCTTGTCCTCGCCTGGTTCTGGAGTCCGAGACCGAGTCAAGACCCAGGTTCTGGGTCCTTGTCCAGTCTCTGGCTCGGAGTCCAAGCCCAGGCTCCTAGTTCCGAGTTCCATGTCCTGGTTCTGCTATCCTCGTTATTCCTAGCCCAAAGTAGCAGAGTGTGTAGGAAGTGAAACCCCGTTAACCCTAACCCACGGGATTGGGTCAGGGGTGCAAGTGTGACAATTTTCAACGTGGAGATGACAGAGCGGTGAAAGATCAATTAGACCATGGAACTTTATGAGAAATACTGGCCGTTATTTAGGATTATATGGTACCGGGGCAGGAAGGGGTCATGGGCATCATCGGAGTAACAACGAAAGATAATTCAGCCGGAATAAGTAAAAAAACAGCAGTGTGTTCCCTATCGTTGTGAGGTGTCCAGCTGGAAGATGAGATGTTGTTCTCCTCATTTATGTTATGACTAAATTGGCAGTGGACAACGTCCCAGACAGAAGAAAGAAGTCCGAATATCAGTGGATTAAGCATTAAATTGGGATGAGCTCAGGATCAACCATGCTCGCTGTCCGAGCAAATCCAGGTTGTGTTTTATTTTCCAATGTAGTGGAGACATCATTGTGAACCCTGAAAGTGCAGTAGGCTCGGTCGGCACGGCACAGCCCTAACAAGCTAATTAAGGTCTGAGACCGACCTTGGACAAAGTTATCTCAAAGCTCAAATCTCTTGCGGTGCCCAAACTTTTGAATGGTGCACCTTCCCTATTTTTCACTGTAAAATTGTACAAAACAAAAATAATATACTAATAACCATATATAACCATATAACAATCACAGCACGGAAACAGGCCATTCCGGCCCTCCTAGTCCGTGCCGAACTCTTAATCTCACCTAGTCCCACCTACCCGCACTCAGCCCATAACCCTCCACTCATTTTAATCTTGCTTAAAATGATGAAAAGAAGTTTCATCTTTAACTTTATGACTTCTGGAAATCATTTCAACTTCTCTTCACTTAAATATTCACAGTAACATACATTTTGACCAGTGGTGCCCCAGACTTTTGCAAGCCACTGTATGTCGCTAATAATAGTTTAGCTTCTGGTCCTCTGGTCCTCCGCTTCAAGGAGAGAATGACAGATTCTCCGCTGATATTGGAAATGTTCTACGTTCGGCAATTTCCTGGTGAAACACTTGTGCAGCGGCTCCACAGCAATCACGTCCATCACTCACGGGGAGCAGAAAATCAGACTACTATTATATATTATTGCATCATGACTTTTCCCGTCCGTGACGGCATCTGTTCAGAACGTATTGGATGCCCCATTGTAAATCTGCTTCCATACTTTTATTGATGTTTGGACTTCCATTTTTTTCTTCCTGTCCACATCAGCACTCCCGAGAACTCCGTCACTCTTCGTGAATATCCCAGCCATACTCACCCATGGAAGGGAATCTCGTACCTCAATATTGACCCCTGTCTGCCCTTCGCTGATGAGCTGACAAAATGACCAATTTAATCCCACAACCGACGACCCATTGAGCGAAGGGCTCTTCTCATGAGCCATTCTGTTCAGACCATTCAATACATAAGTAAATCGAAGTGGCATATTAGGAACATTAAAACAATAGGCAAATACCATTGTCTACAACACTATCAACAACGCTAGCAATTTAGCGCATCTGCCAAACAATTCTTGTTACAAATGCAATGAATGCAGATGCTATGTCGGTTTAAACATATACACAAATTCGAGGGTCGTGTGTACGGCGGTTGAATTACTTTGCTTCATTCCGGTGCGAGCATTGGTGGCCGCTGGTTTACTACACGAAGGACTGCATGTATATCAATTGTATTCACATATAAAACGCTGGGGGTATCTCCGCTGGTCAGGCAGCATCTATGGAAATGAACAAACAGAAGTCGTTTCGGGCCAAGACCGTTCATTAGGGGGCAGAAAGGAAGGAGGAAGATGGCAGAATAAGAACCTTTTGGGAAGAGGGAAGTACAAGCTAGAAGGGAATGGGTGTTGCCAGGTTGGCGAAATAACAGTCTGGGTGATGATAGGTGAACAAGGCAAAGGGCTGCAGAAGAAGGAAGCTGATAGGAGAGGAGAGTGGATCCAAGGAAGAGGGGCGTCATGGGAAGGCGATAGGCAGATCAGGCGGAGAGATAAGAGGCCGAAGTGGGGAAAGGAAGGAGGGGAAAATATCGGAACTCAACGGAAATCGATGTTCTTGCCATGAGATTGCAGGCTACCTGGACGGAATTTGAGGTGTAGCACATCCGGCCTGAGAGTAGCCTCATTGTGGCACGAGAGGAAGCCACGGGTCGACATATCGGACCGTGAACGGGGATCGGAAAGAAAATGGTTTGCCACTGGGAAATCCTGCTTCTGTTGAAGGAGGTGAGGTGCGACGAAGTGTTAATTAATTTGAAGAAAGTTCTTGGCCAGAAAGGCCGACAGATTAATCATTTCCAAAGATGCTGCCTAACCTGTTGAGTTCAACCAGCATTTTGTGCGTGTTGCAGTAAATCTGATTAAACGTTTACATGCATTCAATATCTCCGTGAGCCTGAATATGATATTAGTTTAAGGTTCTTCACTACGTTACAGGAACATACAAACATGTTATTCTTTATTTTATATTTCTATTGCAAGATCTATAACCGAGACAATTACCAGAGTGAAACAGAACAGCCCATTGACAGTATAATATTGGTCTATGGTGACAAAGTCCATGGATCCTCGGAATGGACAAGATCAACAATAACAATCATGAAACCGAGAGATGAGCCTGAGATTGTCTCACAACAACATTCACTGACTTCTCCAATCGTCATTTCTTCATCTTCCAGATTTTGCAATTTCGTGTCAAGCTATTCATATCTCATCACAACTGGGAGTTTACTTGAATGACATCATGTTTATTTTAACCCCAGCTGTTCGAAAACACGTCAGCCTTGTGTGATATTAAATAGTCCGTGTGATGGACCGAGTATAAATGAGTGAGCGTGGAGATTCGTCAGCTCAGAGTTTCTCCAGCGAGATCGCGGACAGCTGGAAGAGAGGGTGAATCTCATGCTTGCAACCTTTTACCGTGTGAGGAAGATATGGTACTTGGTCATTGCCGTGATCGGTGTTCCTGGTAAGAACACAAGCAAATTAACATTTTAAGTTTTGTGTGCGCGGTCCGTGGACTCGTTCAGTGACCGACAGCGCTGTGATGTCGGAGTGTCAGAGAGTGCGGTGTTCACATTGCGACCAATCTCTGTGTTCGTTCAGAAGTTCCCTTGCTTTTTAATTCACGGCTTCTGCTGGAAGTAAACCGGCAGCTGAAGCGGCCGTAGAGAGGAAGATCGGGTAGATGGATTCATTTTGTAGATTCACAGCAGGCAGTTGTGATTTATCAATGCAAAGCCGCTGTCAAGTAAACCCCGATAATCCAGCACGCTCGCCACCTTTACGGCTAGTTGGTTTAATACCGTTTCATTAGAGCAACGTGCTTTAAATTCAAAATTCAAGGTATTGCGCTCTGATTAAAAAAATACCTGCAAATTTGAAGGGAACGCCGGAAGCGAATGGACTTTGAGATTCTGGGGAGAGTGGTCGATGCAATGCTCCTCAAACAGGATGAAGAGGTCAGTACTCCCCAATGCCATTAGGCTTTACAATTCTACCTCCAGGACTTAAGAACTTTTTAAAGCTATTAATGCTTTTTGAGACGGTGATTTAGATGCATATCATATTTTTTTTTTACTGAGTTAAGTATTGTATGTAATTAGTTTTGCTACAGCAAGTGTATGGGACATTGGAAAAAAAGTTGAATTTCCCCATGGGGATGAATAAAGTATCTATCTATCTATCTATCTATCTATCTATTTGTAAGTCAGAATCCGAATATAAGTCAAGTAAGGACCTGTGTGCGTGTTTTGTACCAGGGTTTATTACCACGTCCTGTTATCCGTGAAGTGAAGCAGGAGTTAAGAGCAAGCCCAGCGGTGTCCGTTAGGGGTCAGATGGGGTAAGGTGCACGCGATACTCCGTTCTTGTACAATATGCTTCGGAACATTTAGAATAATGTTGAAGTATTTCGGAGCGGCCCCAAAAGAGACAGATCTTTTGGAGTACCTACACTGTCTTTGATGCTATAAGCACTAGCGCGCAAAATACTTTAAAGTTCAGCGGGTCAAGCATAAACCTCAAAAACGAAAATTGAAACTTTCTGATCGGATTCGTTGAGAGCGTGTGAAGGAACCCCGGCCAAGGGTAGTTGCGGAATTTAAAAGAAGCCATCCAAGCGGAGGTGGGGGAGGTGCTGTGTGCGGGTGATAAACGGGGGGTCAAGAAGGAGACGCAGGCATTGGAACGGTGGAAATGAATTTGCTTTGAACTTTGTAGATGGACAGAGGTGGAGGGAGCGGGACTTCGCTGCACAGTGAGAGTGCCAGGACATAGGTGACAGGAACGCGGTAACCAGCATCGCTGAGAAAGTTGCCGAGGTACCCAGGTTTTACACATCAGTCCAAAACCTGACGGGGGGAGATTTATATTGATTTCTCTCAAGCGGTCTCGGCGATCCGTTGATAACGCCTCCTTCCCAAACCCTGTTCCTTTTCCAGTATCGAGTACCTTCTCCGTTCACCCCGCATGCATTCGTGAGAAGGATCTGAGATTCACGCATTACTCCTTTTAAACCCCCAGAAATGAGTTGTCTTCACTGTTTGATTGTTCTCAATTTCCAGCTTGTCTCTGCTCTGAGACCCACTGATCGGTGAGACAGTAATTCACTCATTCTGTTTGCTGTTCCCCCAGTGAATTTAGTGGCGATTGCGATCCTGTCCCGGGAAAAGTGCGGCCTCTCCACCTGCACCACTCGCTACCTGGTGGCCATGGCGACGGGGGATCTACTAACCTTCGTGTTTAATGTCATATTGCGGCGGATCAGTTATTATTACTTCCCCGGGACTTTCCTGGACATCACCCCCGTGTGCAGTGTGATCTCTGCACTGGCAGAGACAGCCACTGACTGTTCTGTCTGGTTCACCGTCATGTTTACATTTGATCGGTTTGTCGCCATCTGTTGTCAGAAACGGAAAGCAAAGTATTGCACCGGGAAAACTGCGGCTGTGGTTCTCACAACAACCGGCGTTCTGCTCTGCTTTACCAGTGTGCCCTACTTCTTCATATATCACTCTATGAAAGTGATTGACAATATACCCTGGGACTGTATTATAAAGCCGGGCTACTATACGGATCCCGGGTGGGTGGGATATGACTGGTTTACCACAGTTCTAACGCCATTACTCCCGTTCGTGTTAATACTACAGTTCAACGCTCTGACAGTCAGACACATTTTAGTGGCTAGTCGCGTCCGTAAGGGTCTGAGGGGTCAGAACAAGGCGGAGAACCGCAGTGACCCGGAGATGGAGAGCAGGAGGAGGTCTGTTATCTTACTTCTCACAATCTCTGGAAGCTTCATCATCCTGTGGTCGGTAAAAGTTGCCGAATTCCTTTACTACAGCATCGCCGGATTGGATCCAAATAATTACAACGATTCGGAATACATACTTCAACACTCTGGAATCATGCTGATGATATTAAGTTGCTGCACAAACACGTTTATTTATGGGGTAACTCAGTCCAAATTCAGAGAGCAGTTCATCAGCGCAGCGAAATATCCACTCACGCCAATTATTCAACTAATTAATGAACAGAATATCTAAGATTTTGTCAGAGGCGGTCGCAGTGTTTTCATCTTGTTACTATGGAACTGACGGTCACCGGAGAACGAGGCAGAGGTGAGAAATAAACTGTTTTATAGCCCGAGATAGACACAGCACGGGAACAGACTCTTCGGCGTCCGCAGCCCGCGACCTCCACCTCCTAACAATTACTCAGCTCATTCCAGCATTTTCTTCACCATACTCCCGCTCCCGTTACAGCCACAACCCTTTAGACAATGATAGGGCTGTTCAGGATCTGAGGACATTTAAGACCAAATCGGCAGATATGTAAGCCATTCGTTACTTTTGCACAAGAATAAAACGAAAAAGAAAGTCAACAGTCCGCACGAACTTACAGTAAACCTTACACTTGTCCTTCGCGTTAGAAAACCCTGTTGTGGAGAAATATTTAACACCGCAGAAATCATGCATTCTGATTATAATTGTGCAAATTCCTATGGAAAGCCCAGATGCCCACTCTGCTCCAGGGAAAGATTGTCATCTCACCTGACGATTTCGATTAAATTCCCACCCGAGGAAACTGCATGTCGAATCTCCTCTGCATTCTCTCCAGTACAGTCGCAAGTTTATTATCACTTTTCTCAGCTAAAACTGGTAAAGCCTGAGGTATGGACATGGGAAAGCACACTCATTTCTCAATTGCTAGCAACTTTCGGACTATTCTCGTGGTGATTAGCATTGTGGCTTTCGAGAGATTTACATAGATTTTGCCGGGTAATAGTTCTATGTCATTGTGTGGTGACTTAGGGATAACACCAGTTGTAGATATTTATATTGGGACAATGTTTACCCTGATCGTGTACTATGGACTTTCTATTTCCCCTTTCAAGTCAGCATATTTCCGGTATCTTCGCTTTTCGATTTTCTGTAAGTGGTGTGTTATCTGGAATGGTTGTATCTTTCATTTCCCTCTTTTACGCCAGCGTAGTTCAGATGACTCTCCCTTACTGATTTCTGTGGTGTTCTGCGTGTTTTGGATAGCCATGCCTCTTTATAGGTTGATTTTACTGGTTTACCCTGCAATATTATATCCGGACGGGTATCGGGTACTGCCCTATCTGCAATGAACGATCAGTCGTAATATAATTGTAGGACTCGGCCTCTGAAACTGTATTTATACTAAAGTATAGTACCTTTTGTATCAGGCGTTTCTATTGTAAAGCACGGTTTTGGTGAATGACTCTTACCACTGCTTTCTGCCTGTGTAAGAAATCAGACTAAATTAAACTGTTGCAGGATTCTGTAATGTGTTCGATAGCTTCTGTGTTTTCCTCGGCATTTTCTGCTTTCATCGTCTTGAATTTGTTGGAATTTTATTGTGTAATTTTGATATTTTTGTGCTAACCACCTGACACCCTTTTACCACAAGCAACCACTCCGTGTCTGGAAGGTGGACTCCAACATTGAAACAGGCGTTGGACGCTTCCTGTCGACATCTACCAAGGAGATGATGGTGGACTTTAGGAGATCTAGGCCTCATATGGAGCCAGTGATCATTAATGGAGAATGTGTGGAGCAGGTTAAGACCTACAAGTATCTGGGAGTACAGTTAGACGAGAAGCTAGACTGGACTGCCAACACAGATGCCTTGTGCAGGAAGGCACAGAGTCGACTGTACTTCCTTAGAAGGTTGGCGTCATTCAATGTCTGTAGTGAGATGCTGAAGATGTTCTATAGGTCAGTTGTGGAGAGCGCCCTCTTCTTTGTGGTGGCGTGTTGGGGAGGAAGCATTAAGAAGAGGGACGCCTCACGTCTTAATAAGCTGGTAAGGAAGGCGGGCTCTGTCGTGGGCAAAGTACTGGAGAGTTTAACATCGGTAGCTGAGCGAAGGGCGCTGAGTAGGCTACGGTCAATTATGGATAACTCTGAACATCCTCTACATAGCACCATCCAGAGACAGAGAAGCAGTTTCAGCGACAGGTTACTATCGATGCAATGCTCCTCAGACAGGATGAAGAGGTCAATACTCCCCAATGCCATTAGGCTTTACACTTCTACCGCCAGGACTTAAGAACTTTTTAAAAGCTATTATTAATGCTTTTTGAGATAGTGATGTAGATGCATATCATATTTTTTACTGAGTTAAGTATTGTATGTAATTAGTTTTGCTACAACAAGTGTATGGGACATTGGAAAAAAGTTTAATTTCCCCATGGGGATGAATAAAGTATCTATCTATCTATCTATCTATCTATCTATCTATCTATCTATCTATCTATCTATCTATCTATCTATCTATCTATCTATCTATCTATCTATCTATCTATCTGCTCCGATTTAGGTGATGTCCATAGAAGTTCATGTCTATCCATTGGTTAATCATTTCATCCATGGCGACGCTGTAGAAGTAGCTTCACTGTTTCTGACATGTCGAGAGTGTGATGCGACAGTGTGGAGTGAGATGTACTCTGTGTCTGACCACGGGTGTGTGTAATGGGACGGTGGGGAGGGAGATTCCCCCTGTGGCTGACCCCGTAAATGTGTGATGCGAGGATGCGGAAAGAGCGTCACTTAGTGTTTGACCCCAGGTGTTAGTGATTGGGCGGTGTATACGGAATTTCACTCTGCGTCTGACCCTGAGGAATGTGCGATGGATGATGCGGATGGAGCTGCTCTCTGTTTCGGACACAAGGAGTGTGGGATGGGATGGTGCCGATGGAGCTGCTCTCTGTTTCGGACACAAGGAGTGTGGGATGGGATGATGCGGATGGATCTGCTCTCTGTTTCGGACACAAGGAGTGTGGGTTGGGATGGTGCGGATGGAGCTGCTCTCTGTTTCGGACACAAGGAGTGTGGGATGGGATGATACGGATGGAGCTGCTCTCTCTTTCGGACACAAGGAGTGTGGGATGGGATGGTGCGGAGGGAGCTTCACTCTCTGTCAGGCCCCGGGCGTGTTTGTTGGGATGATGTGGACCGACTTTCATTGTGTTTGTGATCCCCGGAATGCTGAATGGAACGTGCAGGGAGTTTCACTCAGTGTCTGAGGAGACGAGGTCGAATGAGCTTCACTGTGTGTCTGACTCCGTGAGTGATGCGAGGATGAGGAACGAGCCTCACTGCGGGGCTGCCTCAATGTCACAGCGTTCGACTGGAGCCGGGCCCGATGGAACAGTTGGGAATGAAACCCGGAGCGCGGCCGTTAAAGGGGAGGATGGCTTTAAAGGGGACGGCGGGGAAGCGGCCAAAATGTCCCAATCCCAAACCACGGTTCACACATTCAGTTGTTCACAATCTCACTCTCAGTCCGGGTGTGGTTTCCTGCAGAGATCTCAGTTCCTTCTTCCATTTCTGACTGAACTGATTGTACCGCGGACTGAAACAGATGGAAGGATACAGATGAAATAAACATATTACACAACAGTGTCAGTAACAGGACAGTGGATTAAAGTTTCAATAACACTCATCCACAAACGCTGCCAGAAAACCCACGAATCGGCTGAAACTTTATCACATTATAAACACAAGCACTTATCCGATTGGGAAGGTCAGTAGGAGGCGCTGGAGAGCAGGGACAGATCATTGTGTCAGCCAGTTTGATACCAGATCCAGCACTGTCAGTGATGGGTTTGTACTGAGAGCGGAGTCGAGATCCTTGGCACCAGAATCTGTGAAGCCGACAATGTGCAGCCTGGAGATGAGAGAGAGTGAGGGTGAAGGACACAGAAAGACAGGAGACAGTACAAATCCCCAGTGTTTATCAGTAACACAATTACTGATCACATTAATATTCAGTGTCAGACACCCAGTGACTGTAAACGCGATCTCCCACAGTCTGGTACTTAACACCAGTGTCTGTATTTTACACTCCGGGTTCCTCAGAGACGCAGACACCAGTTTCAATCCTGAATCTCCAAGTTTATTTTCACTCAGGTTCAGCGTCGTCAGTAACCCAGCGGGACGGTTGGTCATAGGCACTGAACACTCTGGGAGCAGCATGCCCTGGATTAAACTGTACACAATGTCAGACATCCTGCAACGGAATTCAGGATCTGTGCATGTGTATTGGGGTTCTCTGTCTCTCCGGCTGTCAGCAAAAACAATTTTGTCATTGAATTCATCAAAACCATCCAATATGAACTGTAACACTTCTGGATTGTGTTCTATTTGAAGGCTACAGATCTGTTCATTAACTATACGCCGACTCTGAGACGGGTATCAGTAATATCTGACAACGTAACGTCCCAACACCGTCAGGCTGTATAAACGTTAAAGTGACAAACTCAGTCCAGATTGTGTGTGCAAGGAAATGTGCAAAATCTTCATGAAGCTCGTCATTCCCCGTGACGCCGCTAGTTACTCCATTCTGTAGATACTGAACCGGGTCAATAACTTTACTGGGTGTTTTTTATAGGCGGCCCAATAGTAACAGGGACATCGAGGAGCAGATAGGGAAACCGATCCTGGAAAGTTGTATGAAGAACAGAGTTGTCGTGATGGGAGATTTTAATATCCCAAATATCGAATTGCATCTCCTAAGAGCTAGGGGTTTAGATGGAGTGGAGTTTGTTAGAACATAGAACATAGAATAGTACAGGACATTACAGGCCCATCGGCCCACAATTTTGTGCCGACCCACAAACCCTGCCTCCCATATAACCCCCCAACTTAAATTCCTCCATATACTTGTCTTATAGTCTCTTAAACTTCACTTGTGTATCCGCCTCCACCACTGACTCAGGCAGTGCATTCCACGCACCAACCACTCTCTGAGTGAAAAACCTTCCTCTAATATCCCCCTTGAGCTTCCCTCCCCTTACCTTAAAGCCATGTCCTCTTGTACTGAGCAGTGGTGACCTGGAGAAGAGGCGCTGGCTGTTCACTCTGTCTATTCCTCTTAATATCTTGTACACTTCTATCATGTCTCCTGTCATCCTCCTTCTTTCCAAAGAGTAAAGCCCTAGCTCCCTTAATCTCTGATCATAATCCATACTCTCTAAACCAGGCAGCATTCTGGTAAATCTCCTCTGTACCCTTTCCAATGCTTCCACGTTAAATGTGTTCTGGAAGGATTCTTGACACAATATGTAGAAAGCCTATGAAGAAATGTGGCAAAAATTCAATTTGTCAGACATCACCTTCCACGCACAAATCTATGTTGACTGTTCCTAATCAGACCCTGTCTGTCCAGAAAATTATATATACCCTCTCCAAGAATACTTTCCATTAATGTACCGAGTCTGTGACGTCTGATGATGTCAAATACGACCTCACCCCCGAGTGTTCTGACTTCCTTGAGGTGCTTAGTAAATAGATGGCAACCACACTACTGCCCCATCGGTGCCATGACAATGCTATATAGTGAGGGTATCTCGATGACAGTTCGATCTTTTCTAACCGGTGTGAGGAACATATAACACGTGTAAGGCTGGTTATTCGGAGACTGTTAAGACTCGCCTGTTTGTGAAATTAGACTGAGATCCGCGTCCCCGAGGTCTCGACTTCGGGATTTGTCTCTTATTGATTTCCGTATTTTATGTGTCTTTGGAATGGCTAGATCTAATAAATAAGTTGCCCTTGCTTGTTTATCCTGTACTACTGCACCGACCTGTTATTATGGATTGTCCAGTCTGCAATCAGTTGATCTGACATAATATAATTTATGGTATTTTGACTCTAAAAATGAATCGAATTGTATGCATGTAAGGTGTGACGTCATTTCCAGGTTTGCATTTTAAAGCCAGATTTAGATGAATGATGTTTGCATTTGATTGTGGCTGTGTAACTATTCAGATTGTGTTGAGCGGTTACAAGGTCCTGTAATGCTTTCGAATGACTATGTTTTTTTTGTTGGCATTTTTTTAAATTTATCGAGCTTGCTTAGATCGTGGGGATGTCTTCCATGAAGAACCATGCTCTTCCATTGGTTCACCTTTTCTTTAACAGTGGTAATTACGGGGCTGTAGCTTAGGAGCAAAATGGCGTCTAACGGCGACTCATTTGTTTGCATCTTCGGAAGCAGCTCTATTTCTGTCTTTAATACCTCTCTTCTTCCCTTTTAGGTTTATTTTGAAGATCCTGGCCTGGCGTTACACGCTGACTTGAATTATTATTGGGAATGGACCCGCCATCAGGGTCTCACGACTGGCCGTTCTTCCACTCAGCCTAGAATATAAGGGCGCCTTCGGAGCTTCCGGATTTCGTGGCCATGGAAGCGGGCGGAATCGAGTTTGGTGCTTCTACAGGAAATTGGTGTCTCCTGATAGGCAGATCGAAAGCAGCAAGATGGCTGTTGGCTGTGTACCTAGAAACCCGAGTTCTTTTGCCAGAAAAAGTGAAGCAACAAGTGGCTAGTCGTTTCCACCTATTTGGTGACATGTGGCTACTTTCGTAATAAATTTACTTTGAACTCTGAATATGGCCATCCCTGTTTAAATTGATCCGAGAGGACCAGCTGTTCGTCGCCTTCAAAGTGAAATCCTCCCTGTCAACTACTGACATGTTCGCCGCAGTCGGTGGTACAACTCTCTTCCTCACTTAGTTTCCTCTTTAGCAGCGCATTCGGACCCGGTAAGCCTGAGATGCCAATCGTACTCATACGTCAAACACATTTCCATAACCAGGTGTCCATAATACTGTCATTCACAACCACCTGCAGATTTTACGGGTTTCACTACTCTCAGAGATGAAGAAAATAGCGTTAATAATTTAAATAAAACCGCTAAAGGACTATAAATATTATAATTAAATGATATTATAATATTATAATAAATATTAAAATAAATATAAATATTATATAAATGTAATAGATTATAAATATACATAAATAATATTTAGGGAAGACGTTTGCAAAACATCGCTTTGTCTTCCAATAGACTGTACCATAAAGCATGTCGTCATTAAAAAAATCATTTATAATTGAAACGTGGTGCTAATAATGTAAATATTGCATTTCAGTTTGACAAGGTGACTGACGTATTTTTAGACTCGGGGATATTTATTTACTCCCCATGAAGCTGCATCGGGGTAGAGCAATAGAATTTGTATATCTTATTCGATTAAAACAGAATCTTAGCTTGACTGTGCGTTAAGTATTCGTGATTATGGATTCGATTAAACAAACACGTGCATTTGATCGCAAAATTAACATATGGTTGGTGAATGTGTAAAAATAATTCAAGTCCAACAATTAAAAAAAACAAAAAATGCATTAAATATCTACTACTGTGTGTGTGTGTGTGTGTGTGTGTGTGTGTGTGTGTGTGAGTGTGTGTGTGTGTCTGTGTGTGTGTGTGTGTGTGTGTGTGTGTGTGTGTGTGTGTGTGTGTGTGTGTGTGTGTGTGTGTGTGTGTGTGTGCATTAACAAGAATAATCATTGCTAGTGGAGACGGGATGTCGCAAAGTGCAAAATTATGACCATATAGTTTTAGCTATCACATTAGATCTTGACCTCAGAATTTTACTGTGCAGCGTATTCGAATTGCAGTAGTCTGTGTTTCTCACCGACATTTTATTTTCCTCCAAAATTCAAAAGACTTTCGGGGAGTCATTCAAGGTTGCTTCGTCCGCGGCCACTAGTAGTTTGTTGATTAGGTTCCACTTAGAAGTCCTCCCCTTCCTGGTCAAATTTTATATCGGTTGTGGGACGAACGACACAGCGATCTTGAGATTGGATGACACAGGAGCCGTATGATCTTGTGAACGTAACGAGAGAGGTTTGGATCAGGATAAACTCAAATGCAGAGTAAAGTCTGGAATTAGCTCAGACTCAGACTCAAAATTAACAAAACGATATAAACACAATCCATTGGCGATATCTCAAACAGTAATACGAAAAATGCAACTCTTCCGATTGAGCCCTGAGCGCTCAGTACGAGGACTTCATGCAGGGACTTTCCATGCATAAACATGACAGCAATAATTGGCACTCTGATAAGGGAGAACGGCATTCATTCTTTTACATTATTACGTTGCATGTCCAGACACCACATTAGGGCTGAGAACATGTATTTTCATTTGAGTTGATTGTCCACTCACTGTGCTTCATTTTCGCAGCCAGTTCACGTGAACCTTCACTTCATTGTTGTACTCCATGTCCAACAAACCATATATCATCAATACAGTTAAAACTGGGACAGCAAGTGAGGGATTACACTCTGCCGACTCGCTGTCTACTGGATTATGGAATTCAGTCGGCCTTTGTAAATACCCTTGAAATGACAATTGAATGGTGAACTGACATCACCCCCATGTCACGGCGTATCTACCTTGTGGATATCAATCCGTTAAGACTGAGAAAAGAAGTATTTAAATATTCAAAACGGCTTCTCATTGTCTGCACTCTTGTGAAGTGCGCTTGATCAAAGTCACAATATCTGGGAAGAAGTAGATGAACGATATATATATTTATATAGACAGACAGACAGAGAAACAGGCAGGCAGATGACAGGCACACCGGCAAACGACCAGATAGTTAGAGAGATACATGGATAGATAAGTAGATGTGCAGACACGCATATCGACAGACGAACATATATGTTGTTCAGAAAACTATAATCTGCAAATCAGTGAACAGAACCGAGGCAAAGGCAATGGAAATAGACAAAGAAGATGCTTTTGTTCTTGCCATGTGATCTCAGGAATGGAGGTCCGTTCTCAGGGATGGCTTCATCAAAGCAACTACAGGTGGACACAATGAGTTGTTTTGTTTTTGATGATCGAAAGCAAACCATTTTCAAATGAGAAGGAACAACCTGTGACCTGTTGGTCTGCGCCGAGTGTTTGGCTTGAACCAGTCTGAGTTGGGAAGGACAATATCAGTTACCAATATCACGGTGAAGCTGAGGCAAACAAATAAAAACTGAAACCCACACTCTCACACTGTAACAGAGACTGACAGATACAGAATGAAACCCACACTCTCACACTGTATCAGAGACTGACAGATACAGAATGAAACCCACACTCTCACACTGTAACAGAGACTGACAGACACAGAATGAAACCCACTCTCTCACACTGTAGCAGAAATTGACAGATACAGAATGAAACCCACTCTCTCACACTGTAGCAGAAATTGACAGATACAGAATGAAACCCATACTCTCACACTGTAGCAGAGTCCAACAGATACAGAATGAAACCCACACTCTCTCACTGTAACAGAGACTGACAGATACAGCATGAAACCCACACTTTCACACTGTAACAGAGACTGACAGATACAGAATGAAACCCGCACTCTCACACTGTAGCAGAGACTGACAGATACAGAATGAAACCCACGCTTTCACACTGTAGCAGAGACTGACAGATACAGAATGAAACCCACACTCTCACACTGTAGCAGAGACTGACAGATACAGAATGAAACCCACACTCTCACACTGTAACAGAGACTGACAGACACAGAATGAAACCCACTCTCTCACACTGTAGCAGAAATTGACAGATACAGAATGAAACCCATACTCTCACACTGTAGCAGAGTCCAACAGATACAGAATGAAACCCACACTCTCACACTGTAGCAGAGTCCGACAGATACAGAATGAAACCTACACTCTCACACTGTAACAGAGACTGACAGACACAGAATGAAACCTACACTCTCACACTGTAACAGAGACTGACAGACACAGAATGAAACCCACACTCTCACACTGTAACAGAGACTGACAGACACAGAATGATACCCACTCTCTCACACTGTAGCAGAAAGTGACAGATACAGAATGAAACCCACACTCTCACACTATAGCACTGTAACCCTCTCTTCATTTTTACCTTGTAATCAACTGCATGCTCAATCCTATTACTCTGTTCTCCCACTTGTACAATGTCCTGTGTATGTTACTAAAAAGGACTTCTTTGGTTTCTTACGAGTAGGAATGCTTCTTTGTCTGTTAAAAGTTTCTCTTGCCGTTGTTTCGCTTTGGAATGGCTGATATGGTAATTGTATTCATTTGTTAATCAATGCGGAATGTTACTGTGTTTTGTGAGGCTGGGTACTTGGGGGAGGGGTTGCGCGGGCTTGGGGTGTGAGGAGAGTCCGGAGGATGACGCCGAGGAAGGAGAACGTGCGCTCGGACGACCACCGGGGAGTCCGAAGTGGGAGTTTCGGGAGGACAACGACCGAGGGGTCGAGTGGTTCGCTGGATGAGCTCCACCGATGTGCACTAAACTGACTGAACTTTGATAAGTTGGCGCCTTTTGCTTTTTTCTTGTATATATATATTGTACTGCCTAATACTCTTTTAATTTTAGTAAACTCTTTAAAGTGTATTTCATAACGGTATTTGTTGTGGGTTTGATACTGTTGGCGGGCGCGAGGCATGAACGCGATTCTCACAGCACCTGCGTGTACGGGAAGTGGGTTGGTGTGTGGCTGGATCTCTTTTCTCCCTAGACATATACCAGCCTGTTGGGTAAGTGTTACACACTTTATTGTTCTTCTTCTTTAATTCTACTGTGAATAATCCTTATTTCTACAACATGGCCTTGCAGCTGTTTCAATGTCGCTTTTGTTTCTTCAATCCTTTAATCGATATTCTGACTCCACCGTGAAATATCGTATTCAACGCGTTCCGACTGGGAGGAGAAAGGCATGAACTGGGAGATCGACAAAGAATTTAATGCGCGTGCTGATACTCATTTGCCTGCGCACGCGCGTGTGCGTGTGTGTGTGTGTGTGTGTGTGTGTGTGTGTGTGTGTGTGTGTGTGTGTGTGTGTTGTGTGTGTGTATGGGCTGTGTGTGCGTGCGTGTGTGTGTGTGTGTGTGTGTGTGTGTGTGTGTGTGTGTGTGTGTGTGTGTGTGTGTGTGTGTGTGTGTGTGTGTGTGCTAATAATGTCTTTAATATGGTTTTATGTGATGGTGTGGCCCTACTTTTCGGTTCTGCATTTATTTCTGCAGGGCACTGCGAAGGTAATGCCAAGAACACGGGCATTTTTACGTTCAACCATGAGAAGAATCCGTTTGGAATCTATAGATGGCAGAAAGTATTTTGTTAAATTATGCCGGTATTCACACCGGAGAGAAACGTGTGGATGGTTGTGCTCGTACCCCACAGGACAGTGAATGGCAGCCTTATCAGCCCATTGTATTCCTACAGCGAATTGCTCGCCACAGAAGTTCGGCATCTCACTGTTCCTCGAGTGGATTCATCATCGGCTTTGTCCGTTACTTCATCGTTTCAAAATCCACAGAACGAGTAGGAAATTTTATACAGACACGTTATAATGTATATTAGAGGTACACACTTACTTACGTAACTTTAGCAGCTTTATACGCACTTTTTCCCCCGAATCAATTTCTTTCTGAAATCCAACCTGGTGACTCTGTAATATCTTCACTGGTACTTATTTGCATTTACACTGATGTTGATACAATGCTTTCTATTTTTTCTCTCTGTCGGGTACAGCAGCGGATAATGTCTGTTATGCTGGGGTCATTGGTTTGCATTTCGCGCCACATACTTGCCAACATCTGTGTTTGTGACTGACTCGGTGACAGTGCAAACAGTGAGGGTTTGCGCCAAAAAGTACAAAACATTAATGTCAATGTATCATCTGCAGGAAAAAGTCACCGGTGCAATGTAAGTGAATCATAAGCTACGTGAATCATTATACCGGATAATATTGAAAACGCCGGTTTCGTGTAAAAACTATAGGCGTCCACCCGAGGCGTTTTTGAAAGTACCTCCGTCCACATTAAAATGGTTATTTGGGCGAATCTTCTCCTACTGGGCATGCGCAGGCCACATTTACCGAAATCAAGCGACATGTTTGGTGTCGAACCTCGCCGTGAAGGATTTGGTGCGCGTTGGTGCGACTAGAAAAACTTAAAATGAAATTGCCAAACGACGGACAGCTGTTGGCTCTCACGCAGGAGGACTTAAAAAAAGCAAACACCGGAGCGTATGGAGGCAACCGACAGGGAGTTCACGGATTGTATGACCCGACTGATGACGAACATTGAAAAACTGACTGACTCTGTTGCAGAGGGATTTGCAGTGATGAGTAATATGATGGCTCATCCCGAGTACTTTTCACCGCCACAATACCAGCTTCACAGCCACTACAATAGCAACACACACGGACACACGGACCACCGGGTGGCCCCAATGCACCACTGCACAACATCTTCCCTACTCCCACAGAGAGGTGACGCTGGAAACAGTTCCTACATCCATTGTGTCTTCACCGATGAAAGGGACGACAGATACAACGAATGCAATAAGGCTTGTTACTGGGCAAAAGTGAAATTTGTTGTTACCTCATTTGTTTGCCTTTACTTTTGCCATGTCTTTCTGTATTATTTTGCTGTATTTAACATGTGCAATAAAACGAGTTACTGGGCAAAGGTGATGTAGTTCTAGCGTTAGCCGTCCCTTGAGGCTACAAGACTGGTGTTGTTTTCAGTTCAATGAAATAAGGCGTATTATTTCCCCATTGGCATTATGGTTCGCTAAAACAGAGAAATAATTGCTAATTAGTAGTAATTATTTGTAGTAAATAGTAGTAATGTACAAGTTGTTTTCATCATTAGTAACTGATTATTCTAAGAAAGAATGCCATTCTGTGCTTCAGCTACACTGAGGACGGAAACATCCAGACGCGGTGGACTCTCAACAACGTGTGATCCGTGAAAAGTTTTACTCTGCAGACATAAAAGAAATTTGCTCTCTGGGCGTTGTTATAACTGTTTGAGTTTACTTAGTGGCTATTTACAACTTTTATGATATTTAGAAATTGGGAATATTCCGAAAAGAATTGCAAATACTAACAGCCTTGGATTAACAATGCCTGAAGACAGGGCTATTTGTTACACAGTGATTACAATTGTCGGCATCCCGGGTAAGTGCCTTTCGATTACTTATACGGAAGCAGAGACCTCCAGCCGCTCTCTGCTACTGCTGATGTGATTTTAATCGGTGTTTATTAAAAATCCCTAAAATGCCGTCTCGTTCCTCTCAATCTCCTGCCCTGTTAATATTTTAACCTGGTTCATGCAGACTTGTCACTGGAACTGCCTGTAGTCTTCTCATTTGTGACGTGAGACCTCGAATTGTACAGACACAACACAAACAACCCATGTCCAGCATAACCTCCCGTCATTAGCGGACCTCATTCCTTCCAACCCTGTCACGTGAGCAGTAGATTAAAGTTTACACTGGCAGTAAATAACTTTGATTTCAACTTGTGAAATTCTGTTCCCTTTTCTGGTTCAGGTTCACGGGAAGTGAGCATCACAGGCAATTCTGATATTATTACCGTCTCTCTAATTTTCCCGATCGGATGATTAACGTAACAATCCACCGCAATCTTGGGTCTACAGTCACATAAGATCCAGAAAAAGGCGAATGTTCTCCATCCCTAAAGGACATTTGTGAAACAAATGAGGTTTGACAGCAACTCAGTAGTGTCATGTGCTTCGTCACCGAGGCCGGCTTGTTAGGAAAGGGTGTAAGAGATTCGTCTAAAGTCAGGAATTCCAACGGCGTGGCCGTGCAGTAGGATTCCATTTCACCATAAAAGATGCATAAAGCTATGATAATGTATAGATACAGTCATTCATCTCCGTGTGGTTGGGTGATCGTGAACAAAAGGGGGTAGATTTAAGATCAGAGGGCAGAAATGTAGCTGGATTCCGAGCGACGTTTTCTCACATAGAAGTTGCTCTGGGTATTGAACAGCCTGACAAAGGAAATGGGCGATAGAGAGTCATTAACAATATTTAAAATACACCTGGGCAATTTGGCAAATGTGAAAGCCTTAGAGAGATGTGATCCAAAAGCGAACGAACGCGAGCAGCTCAGATGGCCTTGGATGGCCTCAGATGGCCTCAGATGGCATGGAGATATGGGCCGAAGGGATCGTTTCTGAGATCTATCATTCTTGGACTCTACTCATCGCTGCTGCATCGGTGAACGTGAGGAGACAAAGCAGCAGGTGCTCCTGTAAAGCGCTTTGTGCTGCGGTCAGGCTTTCAAACAAACCGCAAAAACACAGGTATTCTTTACTTCCACTGATAATGTCCAGCAGAGATGAACAACGGATTTTACTTCAAGCGAACAGATCATGGCTGTATCTTCACGCAAAATGTGTTTGGTTTTGTTAAATTCTTAATGTTGGTCGTTTTTGTCTCACTGCAGTTAACCTTGTGGCGATCATCATTCTCTGCCGAGGAAACTGCGGTCTCTCATAATGCGTCAGGCGCTACCTGATGGCGATGGCTGCGGCGGATCTAATGTTGGTGATTATCGAAGTCCTGTTTTACCAGCTGGGTCGAGCATACGGATTTCGTGACGGAGTCCTGTACAACGCTCCGTTCTGCCTTGTCCACTACGTCCGGTGTCACGTGGCCGTTGACTGTTCCGTGTGGTTTACTGTCGCTTTCACTTTCGATCACTTTGTGGCCATTTGCTCGCCTACTTTTCAAGCAAAATACTGCACACCCAGAATTGCGGGTATGGTGATGGGCGCACTATCTCTCGGTTTCTTTCTTAAAAACATACCATTTTATTTCATGTATATGGAAAGAATAGCGTTGTTGGTGAGGGGTAATTGGATTTGTTTCAGTAGACCCATAGTGCCTTTCTCGCCATCGTTTGAGGGGTTTTATTGGGTGGACCGTCTGTTGAATCCGTTACTTCCTTTCTTCCTCATTTTGACCCTCAATGCTCTGACCGTCAGACAGATACTGGCGGCGAGCAGAGTCCGCAGGGGGCTGAAGGAACGGGGAAATTGCGGGAAACACCGGGATCCGGAGATGCAGAGTCGGAGACAATCCATCATTCTGCTCTTCAGCCTGTCGGCGAGTTTCCTTCTCTGTTGGGCGACAACCACTCTGGTCTTCATTCTCATGCGATGCCTCTACACAGACCTGGAAAGGTCCATTCGGCTTTTTCAGGCACAGTTTTGGGGTTCTGTGATTCAGAATTTCAGCAGCTGCACGAATACATTTATCTACGGAGTGACCCAGACCAGATTCAGAGAGCAGTTGGAAGTTCTTTTGATCTCCCCCGCTACTTTTGTTTTGAAACATTTTAGAAGTCTCTACCGCTCGGTCGAAAGGGTCAAGTAATTTTGACATTCCGAAAATAAATCCACACCTGCTCTACAAGCGCATGAATAAACTGAACTTCCTAAAAACGTTGTTGTTCCCAGCAGTTCAGCCTTTCCATTAATTCAGGAAATGAGGTATTGTCATTTATATATAAGTTGTGGGGATAATCAGGTAAGGGGTTGTGAAAGGGAGACATGAATGCGGAATGGTGAAGAGGTTGTGGGGGTGAGTGTGGGCAATGACCAGCCATTAGAGAAATGGATGTTCATGCCATAATATTGGAAGCTACCCTGACGGAATACAAGGTGTCAGTACTCGAATCTGTGTGTCGCCGCCTTGGCAGTAGAGGAGGCCGCGGACGGGCATATCAGAATGGGAACGGGAAGTAGAATCGAAATGGAAGGCCACCGCTTTTCGTGGCAGGTGCTCGACGAGGGGGAGGGGCTTTCCGATCTACGCTGGGTCTCACTGATATATAGGAGCTCTCAACGACCGGATACATTAGATGACCAACAGACTCGCAGGTGAAGTGTCGCCACACCTGGAAGGACTGTTTGGGGCCTGAGGGAGGGGGGGTGTAAGGGCAGATGTTGCGCTTGTTCCAGTTGTAATGATAAGTGCCAGGAGGAAGATCGGTGGGGAGGGACAAGGAAGTCACATAGGGTGTCATCCCTGCAGAAAGCAGAAATGGTCGGGAGTTGTATGAGGATGGGAATCAATAAAACATGGATGACGCGATACAGACCAATCTGAAGCTCACATAAGAAAATCAAAATAAATATTACATCATTTATGAGTGGGACATCACTGGAACAAACTCACACAGTTGTGCACATTGAGGGACGGATAAAATAATCCGCAAACTCTTAAGAGAGAAGATACTCGGTGAAGGAAGCAATTTAGAATTGTTGAGGGAAATCTATTGATATACATGCTGCTGGAATATGAAACATTCTGCCTCTGTTTGTCTTATATCCATCAATTTATGAATTTACTTACTCACTTATATATTTAAATTACAGCACTTATCTAAAGTGTTTATTTTCAATCAACATTGAAGAAGTTGCATTGCCAAGCCATAGACAATTACAGACCAGGTGCTGTTCTATTTGGCTGTATCTGTTTGTGTAAGAAATAGCATGCAGAATGATGCCGGGCCGAATAGTCTGTTTGCCCCATGACTCTATTATCCTGAATGTACTGCTCCGAACAACCGACATTATTCATTGATGATCTCTCTATCTCACAATTATAGCATAAACCAACCGTAGGAGACTCTTGTTCCAAAAATAGCTCGGGGGAGACAGCAACTACTTTAAGATCAGTTACTAGATTTGAGAATTAAGGTAAAAAATAGACCCGCTCCCACTGAATCAGTGGCTTCCGGCTACAGGACTGAGAGGACACACTTAACGCTCGATCAGAGACTGACAGATACAGAATGAAACCCACACTCTCACACTGTAGCAGAGGCTGACAGATACAGAATGAAACCCACACTCTCACACTGTAACAGGGACTGACAGATACAAAATGAAACAAACATTCTCACTCTGTAACAGAGAGTGACAGATACAGAATGAAACCCACACTCTCACTCTGTGACAGAGACTGACAGATACAGAATGAAACCCACGCTCTCACACTTTTGCAGAGACTGACAGATACTGAATGAAACCCACACTCTCACACTCCAGCAGAGACTGACAGTTACAGAATGAAACCCACACTCTCACACTGTAACAGAGACTGAGAGGTACAGAATGAAACCCACACTCTCACACTGTAGCATAGACTGAGAAATACAAGATGAAACCCCAGTCTCACACTGTGGCAGAGACTGTCAGATACAGAATGTACCCCACACTTCCGCACTAGAGGAGAAACTGGTATATACAGTATGAAATGCACAGAGAGTGTGTGTGAGTATGAGAGAGTGTATCGGTGTGCGCGTGCGTGTATGTGCGTGTGTATGTCATAAATAGTGTATATGTGTATGTGGAAGTTTACATGCGTGTGAGTGCATGTGTGTAAGAGTGTTTATGTGTATGTGTGTGTGTTTGTGTGCGTGTGTGTGTGTGTGTGTGTGTGTGTGTGTGTGTGTGTGTGTGTCTGTGTGTGTGTGTGTGTGTGTGTCTGTGTGTGCGTTCATAATACTTTTAATATGGCTTTATTTGATGGTCCTGCGAAGGACACTGTAAAGGAAATGCCAAAGACATGGGTATTTTTATGTTAAACCATGAGATCATATCGGAATGGAATCTGTACACGTCAGAAAGTATTTTGTTAAATGATGCCGGTATTTACACCATGGAGAAACGTGTTGTGGTTGTGCTCGGAACCCACAGGACAGTGAATGAAAGCCTTATCATCTCATTATATTCCTACAGCTAATTGAACGCCACAGTGTTTCAGCATCTCGCTGTTCCTCAGGCGGATTCAACAGCGGCTTTGTCCGTCACTTTACTGTTCAAAATCCACAGCACGAACAACACATTTTATGCGTATAAATTTTGTGATATATAAGAGTTGCACACAAACATCCATACACATGCGCACACACAATAAAACACGCACACACACACACACACACACACACACACACACACACACACACACACACACACACAGACAGACACATATACACATAAAAACACGCACGCGCTCATACGCACAAACCCACACCCACACACATACATATAAACATAGGTACACACAGATACTACAGATGTGGAGAAGATAGTTTAAGAGTTGGAGGGAAACGTGGACAGTTCTGGAATTATCGACGGTGTCGAAAATAAACATTATACAGGGAAAGTGATCAAACTGACGTAAACATCGATGCCGTCCAGGTCTGAAGGAAAACTGGACAGAGTGTCTGTGTACACAGCGGGTATGTTTATATCTGTCGGCACATAATGGAGCATAATGGGGCGGGTTTAACAGCTGAGCGGTCAAAGTGAACCTGCTGAATTTAAAAAAAATACAAAGTGAATGACATTAGCTGAAAGTCTGCAGAAGAAGACTGAGAGTGTCCCTGGTTCCACAGCACACTGAGGGGAAACCAGGTCTATTTGTAGATGAAACAATAGATGTGACAGTGAAAATTGTCCAAAATGTTGGAAGCACCGATTCCCGTTTGCTTGTGGAAAGAGAACCAAAGTGAAAGTCTGAAGGAGAACTGGACAGAGTGTCTGTGTACACAACGACTATGTTTTGTATATGGTGACACATCGTCGGACGGGGTGGGATGGGTTTGATGTCTGAGCGGCCAGAGTGGAACTGCTGAATTAAGAAAAAGTGAATGGTATTAAATTAAAGTCCGCGGGAGGAGACTGAGAGGGGTTTTCATGTGTCCCTGGATCCAGAGCACACTGAGGGGAAACCGGAGCTATTTGTAGATGAAACAGCAGGCATAACAGTGAAAATTGCTGAAAATGCTGGAAACATCGATTCCGGAATGCCTGTGGAAAGAGAACCACAGTGAAAGTTTCAGGTTGGAAAATGGGAACAGTTGGAATCTCTGTCAATACAACTGTGGAATGTTGTAAATGAAGCTGATTGCTCACTTACTGGTCTCATTGCACATTTTGCTCGAATTACACAAATGGATCTGACTGAGGTAATGCTAATGATATTGATGTGTTCGCGTTACATCCCCACATAATTCACATCTGAGACACTGCCGGTGATCTAATTTGTGTGTTCAATAACAATGGTCAGAGGTGGGACCTTGTCACTGGAGATCGATTCCCTGTATAAATCAGAGCCTGTTGCAGTACGTCAGCCCAGAGTGGCTTGCCGAGCTGTGGAATTCAGAGCAATAGCGTTCACTGCGTCACTCAAATGGGATATCCAGTAATCTGGCGGATTGAAGACATTTACTACCCTGTTATTTCAGCCGTTGGAATTCCCGGTAAGCCGCCGTCACACCTGCAAACGGCAGAAACTGAGAGTTAATTCCGATGTTCTGAAGTGTTTCTCTCGCTACTTGTTTCCACAGCCACCTGTCCAGATCCCGCATTTCAGTCACGGGCGGAAGGCGCTGACAATATTAATCCCATTGTTTTCGTAGCAGGCAGTGCTCCATATTGGAGCCGAGATGCTGCCTTTGACTGAAATCCTCTCCGCTGTCTCGGTATCATGTAATAATTGTGAATCGAAATGTCTGCACAGGATGACTCCGGGCTACACTGCATCCGTGGGAGCCAGACGACCTTCTGTTCCGTCCGTATGAATCGACTATGAATTGCCTGACTGGGTGATGGAACAACGAAAATGGCTCATTATGTTAGAAATATGAGCAGAGGGAACCGCCGATGTGGATTTCATTTCATTCCTGTGCGGCTCAGACCAGTGACGTTGGTATATCAGACCCATTCCTTACTGCGGCCAGGAAACGTTTACCCAGCTGTCATCTGGTCGGTTTGGGAATTCACCCAGATTGAACCCATTTACAAAACTCGCGGAGAGTTCTCTGTCACGCCGATATTGCACACCGTCAGCGAGTTCATATGTTCTGGGTCCAGTATCCACCATTTGAAGCAGGATAAAAAAAACACAAGATGAAATCTAATAATAATAATTTTGTTCTATTGCCCTGACAGGTCAGTAATTTCTCTGTTTCCCTCCCTCTCTCTTTCAGTTAACCCGATGGCGATTGTTATCCTGTCCCGAGGAAAGTGCGGTCTCTCCAAATGCATCACTCGCTAACTGCTGGGAATGGCAGCGGCCGAACTCCTGGTCGTTATCTCTGACCCTCTGCTGAGGTGGACTGTTCTCATATACTTTAGGTCTTCCTTCCTCCATTGGACTCCCGTTTGCAGGGTCGCCCGTTGCCTGCTCATAGGAAGCACCGGGTTCTCTGTCTGACTGACAGTCGCTTTCACCTGTGACAGATTTGTGGCCATTTGTTGTGAAAAGCTGAAAACAAAATATTGTCCCGAAAGAACGGCGGCTGTGGTTATCGGGACAGTGAGTGTGTTGGGCTGTTTGGAAAGTATCCCTTTCTACTTTACATTGGAGCCTGTGGTGATAATTGATGGAGTTTTCTATGGCTGTGCCACCAAAGAGAGCTTCTATACTTCTCCCTCGTGGGCCGCACTTATTATGATACATCGCATTTACATGCCTTGTCTCCCGTTTATTCTGATTTTATTGTTCAATGCTCTGACAGTTAGACGGATTTTGTCCGCTAATAAAGTCCGGATGGGGCTCCGGGGCCGCAGTAACGGAAAGAATGACAAGGACCCGGAGATGGAGAACCGAAAGAAATCGGTCGTTTTACTATTCAGTGTAACCGGTAGTTTTATATTTCTGTGGTTAACACTGCTGGTTTTTGATATTTACGTACTGATTGCAAACATCCCTCGTGACACGGACACGGATCCGATTTATATCGCAGAATCCACGGCGACGATTCTGCAGATCGTCAGCTCCTGCACCAACACATGTATTTACGCCGTGACTCAGAGCAAGTTCAGAGAGGAGCTGAAAAACGCGGTGAAATACCCGCTAAAACTGTTAACCAAATGCCTCAAAACATAGAGCCACTTGTTGGTTTCTGCCAGAGATTTCAGTCGAACACCATGTTTCCTCCATAATCTATCCACTTTCCGATATGT
This sequence comes from Hemitrygon akajei, assembly GCF_048418815.1. Taxonomy (NCBI): domain Eukaryota; kingdom Metazoa; phylum Chordata; class Chondrichthyes; order Myliobatiformes; family Dasyatidae; genus Hemitrygon; species Hemitrygon akajei. The sequence goes on from NW_027331988.1 coordinate 2,649,988, forward strand.
AGAACCACGGGTAACAACTGAGCGCTCTGAAATACGCATGTGTTTTGTGATGATATATTTCACTCACTGTTTAGCCCGTACAGGTGAAATGTGTCCTTCATCAAATATGTAATATGTAGCGGTCACCTCAGCTGTAATTCACCCCGATGGAGGGTCTATAGTCAGTCCCTGCCCGTTTTATTTTAATAAACTCCCTTACATCTGACAGCGTTTTACTCTGGGTTGGTCCAGTTAGGAAGAATCCTCTCCCTTTTCTCCATTCTCTCCGTTGTTTCTGATTCATCCTTTTCAGTGACGCTCACGGTGTTTTACTCCCAATATCTCTCACGTTGTCCTCGCTCACTCCTTCCCCCACGCCGGTGAGGGGAACGTGATCAGACTGAAACATAGCGGAGGTGTGTGTGTGTGTGTGTGTGTGTGTGTGTGTGTGTGTGTGTGTGTGTGTGTGTGTGTGTGTGTGTGTGTGTGTGTGTGTGTGTGTGTGTGTGTGTGTGTGTGTGTGTGTGTGTGTATGTGTGTGTGTGTGTGTGTGTGTGTGTGTGTGTTTTCTTTCCTTTTCCATCTCCGGACTGCTCCGCTTTGTCCTTTCCTATCTGCCTCTTTATCTCCGTTCACATTCGGTGGTCCCGTGAAAATCTGTTTCCTCTGTTGCCTGTTTCTCTCTGTCCACAAGTCCGGTCCCGTTTTGAACAAAATCTAATCTCATTGTAGACGAGTGAGTTTCACCGTGAGGGAAACATGATCGGGCTGGAACAGAGCGTGTGTGCGTTATTTTCCTTCTTTTTCAACTCCATCTCCATCTCCGACCTGCTCCCTCGTTGTCCCCGCATCTCTCCGGCTTTATCTCTGTTCACATCCCGAGGCCCCGTCACAGTCTGATTCTTTCCCTCTGTTTCCCTCTGTTCTCTTTCTCTCTGACCACTCTTCCGTCCGGTCGCGTACTGAGCAAAGTATATCTCATTACAGGAACATATATTTATATTGATCACCAAAGTACGCTGAAATTTAATGAACGTCAAGAGCAACAGGAAAAAGTTTTTTGTTTATTTTTTTCTCTCTCGACTAACTAAGCTCTACCTGGAAGTTTTATCGATGTATGAAAAATAAAAGAATGATACCGGAAATCCGAATTAAAATTACTTTAAAAGATGTTTTACCGCTTTCTGACGGAACATTACTCACTCTGTTGCATTTCCAGTTCCGTCTCACTGATGTCTGTCCTGCCACCGATCAGCGTTATACAACACTGGTGATTCTCCTCGCCCGGGGTTGACGGAAGCAAGAGTCGACACGGCAGATACCTTTTCGAGCGCAGAATAGATTTATGCATCTCACGCCAGTTAATACTAACTCAACGCTTTATCAGAAATAATGTTTCGAGTGATACGTAAGGATTATGTCCAATCTCTGGCCACCGTGAGCACAAAAGCAGCGTGAATCCCAAGCGACGACATTCTAGTCTTGTCCAATTTATCTCCCAATCAGATTGAGTGGCTTAAAGACTACAACATAATTGCCTGGCAAGATTAAATGACAAGAGCTTCGCATTCCGGAGTTGGTAATGACCCGGGGTTAATTTTGCCTGGTGAAGGCAGCGCAGTTTCCAATGTTGTTGACTGTTGACGTCTAATCGCAAACTGGGGACATCTGCAGACGCTGGAAATCAAAGTAATACCCACACAATCCTAAGGAGCTCAGCAAGCCGGGCAGAATCTATGCAAAAGAGTAAACAGTCAATGTTCCGGGCCGACACACTTCATCAGCGAGATCCCATTTAATAGGATCGGACGTTTCTACCATAATTATATGTATAAGGTGATGAGCGGCATTGATCCTGTGGATAACCCGAGGCTTTTTTTCCCCGGGACAAAATGACTAATACGCGGGGTATGCTTTTAAGGTGCTTGGAAATAGGTACCGAGGGAATGTCAGAGTTCAGTTTTCACACAGAGAGTGTTGGGTGCGTGGAATACACTGCCGGCGGCGGTGATGGAAGCGAATACAATAGGGTGTTTCAGAGCCTCTCGGACAGGTACATGGAACTTTGAAAAGTAGAGGTCTATGCACTGGGGAAATCCATGGCAGTTTCTAGAGTGGGTTTCATGGTGGGCACAACATTGTGGGCCGAAGGGCCTGTAATGGGCTGTAGGTTTCTATGTTCTATGTTTTTTAATTGTAGTATCGGTGACAGATGTTGGACACCTAGGTATGCCTCTCACAACTGCTGGTAATTGTGCAGAGCACTATGCACTGGGTTCTCTGCGGTCCCGTGTCGTTCTGATAACTTGCCATCAGTAAACCCTTCACATGCTATCCTGCTAATCGCCCTTAAGTATTGCAAAAAAAAAGTCACTCATTATCACGACCTGTTTTTGGAACTGGTAAACTAAGAGAATTGCCGGGACTGCAGGTTGATACAAGCCCTTCCTGATCGAATAGTGCTTTATGACAGGTTTCATGCTTTACATTGTCTCCAGTGACAAATCATGTAGCCGTATACATGATCTGTCGTGTATATAAAAGCACGAGGAAAGACATTCTTGCCATAGAGGGAGTACAAAGAAGGTTCACCAGATTGATTCCTGGGATGGCAGGACTTTCATATGAAGAAAGACTGGATCGACTAGGCTTATACTCGCTGGAATTTAGAAGATTGAGGGGGGATCTTATTGAAACGTGTAACATTCTAAAGGGATTGGACAGGCTAGATGCAGGAAGATTGTTTCCGATGTTGGAGAAGTCCAGAACGAGGGGATCACAGTTTAAGGATAAAGGGGAAGACTTTTAGAACCGAGATGAGTAAAAACCTGTTCACACAGAGAGTGGTGAATCTGTGGAATTCTCTGCCACAGGAAACAGTTGAGGCCGGTTCATTGGCTATATTTAAGAGGAAGTTAGATATGGCCCTTGTGGCTAAAGGGATCAGGGGGTATGGAGAGAAATCAGGTACAGGGTTCTGAGTTGGATGATCAGCCATGATCTGACTGAATGGCGGTGCAGGCTCGCAGGGCCGAATGGCCTACTCCTGCACCTATTTTCTATGTTTCTATGTATAGAGTCTTCGTGTGGTGGGGCGGAATGTACAAGCCCCTCGTGATGTTTGTTTATCGCCCACCGAGAGGGAGGTGCCTGCGAAAGCCACGCGTGTACGACATGCTCAGGCAAAGCAGGGGGAGCAAAGATGACAAACTTTGTTTTAACGATGAAGAAGGAAATATTATACATCCAGCCTGAGCGGAATGGAGTTGTAGAGCAGCGTTAGTATTAGGCAGAGTTAGACACTGTGTGCCGTTTAACTCCAGTAAAGTCTGACGCACGGGTCCGAGTAGTTGAGAAGTTGCAGTCTTTTCTGACTATAGTGACATGAGGGGCTGAGTTTGGCAATTCAACTCGTTGATTCTGTTGTTCACTCAAAAACCCTACTGCCACTTTGTCCATTGGACCATAATAGATGTGTCCAGTTAAAGAAAGAGTTTCTGCTCTGTTACGCACAGAAAGGAGCTTCTGGTGATCGCTCGGCTGAGATGTTTCAGTGTATCGGGCGGTGCGATGGAAATGCTTCAGAGGTCGGCATGTCAGGATAAGCTGTCGTTGGTTAAAATCTTAGTCCAAGTGTTTTTTTGAATTCTGTCTTTGGCAGCGCAGAGTTGTTCTGCAATTCTATCATGTGTCAGGGAAACGGGAAATGAAGTCAGTTATATTGTCTTCTGATTTTTGCCTGCACCAGGATCCCTCTCCAAAATCACTCTGCTGACGGATTGCCCCACTCGGGTAGGATCCCTCTCCAAAATCACTCTGCTGACCGATTGCCCCACTCGGGTAGGTTCCCTCTCCAAAATCACTCTGCTGACTGATTGCCCCACTCGGGCAGTCGAACACGGTCCCCTTTAACCACGTCCCCATGGTAACGGAAGATCCATCATTATCGTTTCCCCCTCTATTCCTCTGGGGAATTCAAACGCGCTTTGTACTTCAGTCCAAGTCGGTTCCGCACACAAGTTTTCAGAACATCTCAACATTTCCAGGCAAGGAGTTATAAATTTCACAAATTTGTCCCATAGCCCGAACTTCATACGGGGTCTATAGCCCAATTACTGCGGTGGTGCCAATAATATTTTTTTTTTTTGGATATTCTGTAACAAGATCGAGTTCTGAATTCGCTTCTTTCTTATTTCTCCCCGTTTCCTGTTCCAATACGCAAATTATAGACATGTCCTTTTTTTGAGACCCCTCGACCGTTCAGAAGCGACCTTAAAACTGGGCTCATCTTTCCTTGCATAGTTCTTTGTCTTGCTGTTTGTCCCCCTCCTGCTCCTCTGCTTCGTTTGACTGAGCGGGTTCGGGGTGTTTGATTCTGTCGTATCGCTTCTGCTGACATGAAAACTTTGTCCAGACCTGATTCCGGCCTGGTCACAGGCTGTCTAGGTGAGGACATAAACATTGAGACGCCTCCACTTTCTTTTGTTTGGACATTGTTTAGTCAGTCAGTCTATTTTTTGTTGTTGTTGTTGTTTCGGAGTTTGGTGTCTCTTAGATGACTCCAGCACTTATTCAACTCAAGTCCAGTTTACTGTCATTTAACTACGCACACGCACACCGACAAACGAGACAACGTTTCTCCGACCCAGGGTGTGAAGCACAGCAGCGCACACAGAACATACACAACACACAACCACTTATCAAAGCAAGGACAACATCCTCCGATGAGACAGGCACCAATAAACAAAGTTAAGTGCATAAGTCAAAGCACGTTTTTATATAATCATAATCCCACGTAGGATCTCCGTCTCCGCTACCAGTTTCCTGTTGAAAATATTTGATATACTTTAACTAAAATGATCCCCGTAGAGCCACCGTCCTTTGGTCCAACTACACAAGCCACTAGTAAAAGGAATCACATGGCTAGTATACCCACTTTCCAACCAGACCTCATCAGCCGGGAGACACCAGCGGATCTCCCAGTGGTTTCTTTCCTCGTTCAACATTCGGATGCTTCTTTCTTGATTTCTTCTTTACCTTTACAGATAAAACTCTCCCCGCATTTCACTCATCAACATTACTATCATTACTTATCATCTTCCTTCAATCTACTTACCTTGTTTTCATCTTTATCTTTACAGGGAATTCTCTCAACTCCTCCGCATTCCTGATCAACGTTACTGTACTACTTCCCATCCTACTTCAATCTACTTACCTGGTCCTGCAAAGGAAAGACAGTCAGTCGCAGGCACAAGCGCGAAAGAAATTTTGTTACATTCCTCTCTTCAAGTCTTATTTATATCTATTGGTTTTATTTACTAATCGGAGAATATCTTGGGTGGGACTAGGATCCGGATCCGGATCTCCTTATTTCAGACAATACTTCACATAATACTGTGGTCTTTCCTACTTGGTTCCGCCGATCCCATCCTTTCTACCCGGTCATGGGCCAGGATCAGGGAGGCACAGAGCGGAACACCCAAAGGGTGGCGAACTCGAAATTGCCTCTGCGACTCTCAGTTACTCCATCGGGCCACCCCGTTTTGTCGGGATCCTGCTGGACTACAGCAATTTGTCAGAGATATTTCAAAATGAAATTCGACACCAGATTTCAATTGGATAATCTTTTATTTGAGCAAGATATCATGGAGAGTCCACATGTGTGGAACTCTGAGGTACAAGTACAAGGCTTGCCTTTAGATCTAGTAGCAGTGAAGCGTGCGAAACCGTAGAACAATAGAATCCGGTCATAATGTTGTTTTCTTGATTTGTGGTTCATCCGTTTCCACCCATCTGACTTGTGCAGCCGCGTGATCGTTGCGAGGAGTATTGGTGAGGAGAGGATATTCTTAAGAGGAAAACGCAGGTCTGCGATTTCACAACCTAAAGCAGCATCAGGTACAACATCGGGATAATGAACGATACAAAGTCTTGCACCGATTGATTGAAAGACAATGTAAAGAAGCGAAAGAGAATTGGATGAATGAACAGTGCGGTGAAATTGAGCAGAATGAACGAAGTCATGATTATAGAGGCCTCCACCAACAGGCAAAGGATATGAGGAAATGAAGGAGGACTGTGCCATCAGCTGGGTGTATGGAAGACGGTAGTGGTAATCCATGCCATGATAAAGAAGAGATCATGGACAGATGAGTTTAATACATCTCGGAATTATTTGAAGATAGCAGGATTGAGGATTTACCACAATCAAATCAAATGACTAATCAGCAGAAAAACAATTGATGTCAGAGATGGAAAGTGCGATTTGGAGTCTAAAAGTCAGAAAGGCGGCCGGTGAAGATAAGATTTCCACTCAAATTCTGAAATCACTTGGCCCGAAGGGAAAATCGAACCTTTCAGCGATACTAAACAACAGTTATATGACAGGAAATCTTCCGGAGGACTTTCTCAAATCGGTATTTATCGACTTACCAAAAAAGCCATGGACAATAAAATGTAACGAACACAGGACGATAAGCATAATGTCTCACTGCGTCAAGTTAATGTTGAAAAAAGTGTTCGGCAGAATGAAAGGTACAATCAGCGGTGAAACTGAAGAAACACAGTTTGGTTTTCGTAAAGGCTCAGGAACAAGGGAAGGAACATTTGCGATGGAAAACTTCCTGGACAGATGCACTGAGGCACAAAAGACCATCTACTTATGCTTTATTGAATATGAAAAGGTTTTTGATAAAGAAAGACATGAGAAAGTAACAGAGATGCTGAACAAGTACGATCTGGGATGGGAGAATAAGGAAATTGTATTGGAAACAGGAAGCGGCGGTCAGGGCAGAAAATGGGCTATCACCATGGGCATGTATTAAACCAGGCGGAAGGCTCTCCGGATTTGTCCAACCTCTATGGAGAATGGATATTTCGGGAATGAGACCATCAGGAGACAGGGATTCCAATCGGAGGTCGGAAGGTGGGAAACATCAGGTGTGCGGATATTGCTGAAGGTTGCGTTGGCTCGCCTGGTTTGATCACCCTCTATGGAGAATGGATATTTCGGGAATGAGACCATCAGGAGACAGGGATTCCAATCGGAGGCCGGAAGGTGGGAAACATCAGGTGTGCGGATATTGCTGAAGGTTGCGTTGGCTCGCATGGTTTGATCACCCTCTATGGAGAATGGATATTTCGGGAATGAGACCATCAGGAGACAGGGATTCCAATCGGAGGCCGGAAGGTGGGAAACATCAGGTGTGCGGATATTGCTGAAGGTTGCGTTGGCTCGCCTGGTTTGATCAACCTCTACGGAGAATGGATATTCCGGGAATGAGACCATCAGGAGACAGGTATTCCAATCGGAGGCCGGAAGGTGGGAAACATCAGGTGTGCGGATATTGCTGAAGGTTGCGTTGGCTCGCCTGGTTTGATCACCCTCTATGGAGAATGGATATTTCGGGAATGAGACCATCAGGAGACAGGGATTCCAATCGGAGGCCGGAAGGTGGGAAACATCAGGTGTGCGGATATTGCTGAAGGTTGCGTTGGCTCGCATGGTTTGATCACCCTCTATGGAGAATGGATATTTCGGGAATGAGACCATCAGGAGACAGGGATTCCAATCGGAGGCCGGAAGGTGGGAAACATCAGGTGTGCGGATATTGCTGAAGGTTGCGTTGGCTCGCCTGGTTTGATCAACCTCTACGGAGAATGGATATTCCGGGAATGAGACCATCAGGAAACAGGTATTCCAATCGGAGGCCGGAAGGTGGGAAACATCAGGTATGCGGACGAAACCGCGTTGTTAGCTGACAGAACTGCAAATTATACTGAATAAAGTGAATGAGAAAAGCCTTGAATGCGAACTAAAAATCAACCCTATGAAAACAAAATCGATGGTGGTAAGCAAAACAAACACTGAAGACTCACTCATGATGGCATCGTTACAAGTGAATGGACAAGACATTGAATAGGTGCGGAAGTTTGAATAGGTTGGCAGCTGTCTGACAGATGACGGGAGATGTGAAGTTGAGATCAGAAGGGGAATAGGTATTGGCTAAGACCCAGTTCATGAAGTTAAAATATCTACTATGCAATCAGAAGGTAGACATCCAAAAGTAGAATCCGCTTCCTCGAGTGTTACGTGTGGTCAGTGCTGAGGTAAGGATCAGAAACATGGATCCTGAGGAATGATGATATGAAACGAATTGATGCTTTTGAAACGTGATGCTGTCGACGAATGTTGAAGATCAGCTGGTAGAGTAAATTTCAAATGAGAGGGTTTTGTCTGAAGTTGATAGACCACGGATATTGCTGGAAAAGATCATAAAGTTAAAAGTTGCTTATTGTGGACATATCGTGGAGAGATAACATCGTGTCGGACTTGCTATGTGGAAAGGTGGAGGGAAAGAAACTAAGAGGAAGGCAAAGAACAACGTGGCTGGATAACGTCAAGGTTTGGACCAAGCTGGACAAGACTAGGGATGTTGTGGACAAGTGTCGGGACAGAGCGACATGCGGGAAATCGTTCGCAAGCTGGAAATTCCAGATGCGACCTAACGACGACGACGAAAGCAGCATACAGCACTGTAAACGTTATATTCGGAAATGTCGTCCACAAGGAGGGAGGTTGGAGATGAGAGAGAGAGAGAGAGAGAGAGAGAGAGAGAGAGAGAGAGAGAGAGAGAGAGAGAGAGAGAGAGAGAGAGAGAGAGAGAGAGAGAGAGAGAGAGAGAGCGGTGGCGAAGAATGTTACGAGGGAGGGAGAGCGCAGATGCGGGTTGGATTATTCGGCCCCACTTTACAATGGTGGCACTGCAGTCCCAGAATGCTATGCGTGGCGGAAAGCCCTCTAGACCCTCAGGGTACATTTTTCTCGGTTTTGACTCACTCACTCACTCTTCCCAAGACCCCCTCATCCATGACTTACCACGTCCGCACAGTCTCCCACATCTCTGCCCAGGCCTGGTCACTTTCTCCCCCCTGTGTCTCTCTGGGCATCTCGGTCTCCCCCAGGCTCCTATATCTTCAGCCATTTGAAATCTCTCTCGTCACCCAGCCTCTCTCTCTACACGGTTTCTCTCTCCTGTCTCTGTTCTCCACTGTCCCCTCCAGTCATTCTCTCTCTCTCGCTGCACATTGCTCTCTCCTACCTCACTCCCAGGTTCTTTCTACCCCCAAATCCCCCTCTCTCCACACTCGCTTTCTGCACAGTTTCTCTCTCTCCGTCTCCATGTCCCTCTTCCCCTCTCTCACTCTCTCTACCTAGCTCTATCACTCTCGCCACCTTTCTCTCTCCCGCTCCCCCTCCCCATATATCACCCCAATCTCGCCCTCCCACATTCTCTTTCTTCTACCCCAGTCACGCTAAGTTTTATATCTGTAATTAGTTTAGATCACGTTTTAGAGATCTGCTTTCACTTTAACATGGAGTGAATTTTTTATGTTTATTGCTGATAAAAAAATCCAAATTAAATCCACTATTATACAATGCTGTACAACAATAAAACAAGAACTTCCAAGTTGGTGAATACTTTTCATAGGCACTGTATGGGTATTTGAAAGAAAGTTTAAACTCTTAAAATTGTATATTCATTGGCACAGTTCCGGAAAACGGTAGAGATGTGGATCTGGTTAGATACGTTGCTACTGCGAAGCAAAAATCGATTCGTTCTGGATTGGAAAGCTCTGGAGCGAGCCTGGGATTATCTCTTTGGAGGATGAGAGGTGACTTGATAGAGTTATGCACGATCGTAAGAGGCAAAGATAGACTCAACCGCTTGTGCCTTTTTTCCAAGATGTGAATAACAAATACGAGTGGGAAAATACGGTGGGTGGGTGATGATAGGTTTTCTATACAAGGAGAGGTAGGGGCTTAGAAAGCTCTCCGTGGTCTATCAACTTCAGACAAAACCCTCTCATTTGAAACTTACTCTACCAGCTGATCTTCAACATTCGTCGACAGCATCACGTTTCAAAAGCATCAATTCGTTTCATGTCATCATTCCTCAGGGTCCATGTTTCTGATCCTCACCTCAGCACTGACCACACGTAACACTCGACGAAGCGGATTCTACTTTTGGATGTCTACCTTCTGATTGCATAGTAGATCATTTAGCTTCATGAACTGGGTCTTAGCCAATACCTATTCCCCTTCTGATCTCAACTTCACATCTCCCGTCATCTTTCAGACAGCTGCCAAGCTATTCAAACTTCCGCACCTGTTCAATGTCTTGTCCATTCACTTGTAACGATAGTGGCTGATATATTGGGGCGATAAAACAGACATTGGCACACCCAGGCTCTCAGTTTGATGTATGATTTCTGTACTTCTGCTTTTCACAGTGAACGTGGTGACGATTGTCATACCATCGCGGGGAAAGAGTGCAATCTCTGAAACTGTCAACCGCTATCTGTCGGCCATATATATCCTTCCTTTAACATGCCTTTGCATGTCGAGATGAGAGTTACTTGTGTCACTATTTTGGACAGTAATGGGTGTCCTTCGTTCTGTATTTTCAACTCTGATCCCATTCCTCGTTGTCGTCCTGCTCGATGGTTTCACCATCACGAACAATTCAGTGGCCAGTAGAGCCCGCGGCAGACTCCAGGCTTCTAGTAGTAGTCAGAGTTTCAGCGACCCCAAGATGCGGGACCTCACAAAATCTTCGGTTGTACCTGCTAGTCCTCTCAGGAGATTTCATCCTGTATGGACATTGTATGGGGTGATGGTTATCTGGAACAAGATGATTCATGCGGTGGACGTCCCACATTGTTTGAAAATGCCTTCATTCTTTATGACCTGTGCTACGTGCTGCAACATCTGAGCTCTTTACCTCGTCTGTCAGACTGAGCTCAGGCAGCAGCCGGAGGAGGTGCTGAACTCTCCTCTGTCACTCATTGTGAAATGGATTCCACACTGGTGGCCTACGTGACCAGCGTCAATCTCTTCTCCTTTCAATAAGGAGATCAGAATGTTGCCCATTGATTATCGGTGTCACTCCAAATTCTCCCTGGATGAATGGACAGAACTCTCCAGTTTCAACACTTTATGCCCTTCACTCTTCCCTGAGGATCCCTGCCAAGCTCATCTATTGTCATTCGGAACTTTGCTCATTTCCTTCAGCAGGCTGAAACACTCGGTAACCTCTCGAATGTATCACATAAAGTAGACTAGAACAAAATACATGGTGTGACATAATCCCAAATGTTAGCGCCAGACCAACAAAATGAGAATACTGGAGAACACACCCTGAATATCAAGCAATGTTGTTCAAACACATTGCAAGTTTCAATGTTATAACGAACTACTACCTAATCAACTCACTCATAGCATTCACCTCGTCAATGGGATAGTCACAAATCGGAGCCATGAAACTGACAAATAAATCCCACACTGTCCACCTACAAATCTACTAATGTATCATTAGACCAATGACCACTTCAGAATCACATCGTGAGACAATGACAGCTTGATGTTTCTGAGAGTAACTCGTTCCAAATGTTTGCAGCCGCAAGGATGGAAAGCTCCTGGCCATTAAAGTGCTTTATCTGAGTACAGGTTTTCAGAGTCATTAATAACATGAACATTATGGGGCGCCCGGCTTTTAATTCAACTTCATTATTGTGAAATGCAAGAGGCATCAATGGCTCAAAAATATCGCAATGACACATTTGACTTTCAGCTCCGTCACGATGTCTCTCAACAAAAACACTAAAAGCGACAGAAACAAACTGCGAGAGGAACTCGGCGGGTCAGGCAGCATCTTTGGGAATGAATAAACAGGCGAAGTGTCGGGCCGAGACACTCCTCCAGAACGAAGTGGTGAGACGCCAGAATAAAAAGGTAACAGAGGAGGAGACGGATAGCTGGACGGTAATAGATCAAGCCTGGTGGACAGGAAAACGAAAAGGATCGAGAGGAATGAATCTGATTAAACTGGAGAATGGACCCTACGAGAAAGGGAAGCTGGTGAGGACCGACGAGGAGGTGATAGGCAGCAGAGAAGAGGTAAAAGGCCAGATTGAGGAAGAGAACAAAAGGAGAAGGGTGATCATTATTTATACCGGAAGGAGATTCGATATTCATGCCGTCAGGGAGGAGGCTACCCAGACAACATATAGGCTGCTGCTCCTCCACCCTGAGGATGGTCTCATGATAGTAAAAGGGAGGAAGCTGCTCCAAACAGGAGTAGGAAGCGAAATTAAAATGTTTGGCCTGCGGGAAGATCTGTTTTTGGCGGATGGAGCTGAGCTGCTCGACGAAATGTCCCCCGATTAACGCTGAATCTCACCAATGTAGAGAAAGCCGCTTCGGGAACATTGGACACACAGACTATCCCAGTGGATTCGTAGGTAAATTGTTGCCTCGCCTGGAAGGGCTGCTTGGGGACAGAGACCGTGGTGGGGTAGGAGGTGGATGGGCAGGTGTAGCGCTGTGGCCGCTTGCAGGGGTAAGCGCCGGGAGGGAGATGAATGGTGACGGACGGAATGGCAATTGAATAACGGTGGAAGCGATCGCTGTGAAAAGCGGAGTGTGGTTGGGGGTAGAGGTAAAAATAAGTTTGTTTCTACGATCTCTTTGGAGATGGCGGAAGTTGAAAATTATGATTTTTTTGGGTGCGCAACGTCATGGGATGGTAGGAACTCCATCGCCGATAAAGTGGCGGAAGACTTAGTGAGCGTGAATGGGATGATCCCATTTTTAAAGTGATGCTACCAACAAAGATATCACTAGCTCCCGTTCCCATCTCTTGCTTTCCACAGGGATCTCTCCCTCCATGACGCCCTGCTTCATTCAGCCCTCCGCACCTATCTCCCTCGCGGTGCATATCCCTGCAAGCACCCAAAGCGCTACACCCGCACATTCATCTCCTCCCTCACCATCAGACCGGGCCCAAACAGTCTGCCTGGTAAGGCAACACTTCACCTGCGAATCTGCTGTGATCGTCCATTGTGTCTGATGCTCCAGGTGCGGCCTTCTCTACATTGGAGAGACCCGGGATAAACTGGGGCTGATTTCCTCGAGCACCACCGCCCCATCCGTGAAAAGCGGAGCTTCCCGGCGTCCAAACATTTTAATTCTGATTCCCTTTCCCGATTCGACATGTTCCGTCCATTGCTTCCTCTTGTGCCCCAGTGAGGCTGACCTCAAGAGGGAGGAGAGACAACTTATTTTCCGTCTAGGTGGCCTCCAACCTGGTGTCATGAATGTCGATAAAAAGAGATCCCTCCCCCCCTCTCCCTTTCCTTCTATTCCCCACTCTGGGCTATTCTCACCCGCTTATCTCCTCACACGGCGTCCCTAACTACTTCCAGCTTTCCTGCACTCCACTGTGCTCTCTTATCAGATTTCTTCCGCTGCAGCTCTTCGCCTTTCACCTGGATTCATCTATCACCTTTCTCCTCCTCACGCTATGTTATTCTGGCGCCAATTTGCCCCTTACTTTCCAGACATGAAGAAAGATCTCGGCCCGATACCTCAACCGCTTATACATTTCCATAACTGCTGCTCGCCCTGTTGAATTCCCCCAACGTTGCGTGTGCGTGTGTGTGTGTGTGTGTGTGTGTGTGTGTGTGTGTGTGTGTGTGTGTGTGTGTGTGTGTGTGTGTGTGTGTGTGTGTGTGTGTGTGTGTGTGTGTGTGTGTGTGTCTGTGTGTCTGTGTGTGTGTGTGTGTGTGTTGTCTTAGATTTCCAGCATCTGTTGAATTAGTTATGTTTTAAATTTTGAAATGGAGACGCACGGAGGAGTGAATCATTCGGAAAGAATTCACGCCGTACTTGTTTTCAAACATTCCGTTGTTGGAGAAAATGCAAAAGGAAGAAAATCATCTCTCATCACAAATTCGACAGGAATAAAACTAAGAACTAAAATAAACAAAATTTAATCACGCCTGACTATCTGCTCCTAATAGTGATGGATTTTATACGAACGACACAACACCTCAGAACGGTGGTGCATCTCAAACTAACACAGTTTGTTAAATAACTTCAATATTAAATAAAGTGTAACACAGTCACACTTTATCAATTCAGGTCACTTCAGCTTCAGGAGTGGAACAAAATATCAGCAAATTTGCAGAAATTTATAATCACTGTCCTAGAGAGCAGCATCATTGCTTTAACTCGATTCAATTCGCAGGAGCTATTTCTAATGATCTGCATTTCAGGGAACGTTGTATCAATGCATTTCAATTGAAATCAGATTTTGATCAAGAATCTGTCTTGTTCAGCAGTGGCGGGCAATTGAGAGTTCTTTAACATCTTTTCTGTCTCAATTTCAAATTCGCCGTGATTCTTCAAAACTCGTACAAAATGCAGAAGTAAACGGTTTGTCCTTTGTAGGGAGAAAAGACAGCCTGGGCTGTCAACTTAATTCTGGAAATTAGGAGGGTGGTTATGTTTTCCAAAGGCTTCTGTGCTGCCAGGCCTTTTTCCTCGGTAAGAGGAGAACACTGCTAATTACGTACAGACTGATCGGCATTTAGTTCATCCCGGAGGCAGAGAATAACACCCGGACAGAGAAAGACGCAAAGCCATGCGCTTGAAATGGCCGCTCTCAGTGATAAATGATTCATACAGAATGCCTACTACATCAAACAATTATCATGCCGATTATATCTCAAATTTAAGAGATAACGCAGATGACGGAGATCTAGTGAAATTCACTCAAAATGTTGGAGCTGAATAAACAGTCGATGTTTCTGATCGAGCCCCTTCTTTAGGATTTGTCTGGGGTCTTTATCGCCGGAGAACTTTGTCCGGATATGGAAGGACATTTTGCACTCGGGTGTTGTGTTACATACCCCGTAACTGGGTGTCAGACCAGCAGAGAACGAAGAATCCGTTGGAGTCTGGTGGTACTATATTCAAAAGTGTTTATTAGTAAAATAAGCAAATCAATATCAATAATGCAAATATATCGATAATACACGTTAGCAGTAATAAACCTAAAAGTGTAGGAATAATAATAAGCAATAATAAACAAGCTCTATCGATGTCTAGGGGCAAATGAATTGTTATAGAAAAGTATAAAGTTCAGTTCAGTTCATGAGTGCTGATGTAGTTATGGTTGTTGTGTTGTAATCGTTGGAGAGAGAGAGAGAGAGAGAGAGAGAGAGAGAGAGAGAGAGAGAGAGAGAGAGAGAGAGAGAGAGAGAGAGAGAGAGATGTAACAGCAACTGCTGCGGCAGGCAAACCTTTTACTCCTTTCTAAATCCGTCGGGTCGTTGTGGCCATTCAGTTATGACCCCTCTGTCATTCAGCTAGACCGTTCTTCTGTGGTGGACTCGCCACTCTGGCATGAGTGGACACACACTCAAGTCTCCACCGGCCCTGCTGTAACACTGTGAGTTTAACTGACCGATCTCCTGGTTCGGTCTCCGATGCCCCCACCTTTCCTTGTGGGTTCCAACACTCAATCAGTGTCCACTGGTGTGTCTCCTGGTGTGTCTGAAGGGTGTCTCTCCAGACCTGTCTTTTATCCCTACTCAGATATCAATCAATTTTGAATGACTGTGTCCATCAAACCAGCGCACTCCTGCATTCCACTGAGGAATGTTAATGAGCAAAATAGTAGAAGATAAATAACCCTTGCAGAAGTCATAATACAGTAAATCAACAGTCTCTCTCCCCTCTCTTATCTGTAGCAGATGCTCTTGCATGTTTTCCATCTCTCTCTCTCATGAGCAGCATAGCAACAGTAATGGTTCGTGGTTCTCGTGGGGGGGATGGGTAACTCTGCACCCCACTGTCCATCAGGACTGTTCATCACTCATAACAGTTGCAACACAATACTTGCTCACGTTTCAATTATAAAAGAAATCGGGAAAATACGCGTAATGTTCTCTCCTGCTCCTCAGTTAAATAACCATCTGTGGCAAAGCTACAGTGGTCACACAGGCAATGAAGGAATGCTTCCGTCCCTTGCTCACAAAATGTACAAAAAGAACATGCTCTGCTTTGAAATCTATTAAATATAATGCAAGATTCAACAGTAATATTTTCCGTTGCAATAGAGTTTCCATTCTGGTGTCCACGAACCCCTCTGTTAATGGTAAAAGTACATGGCATAAATAGTTTCGGAAACTCTTGGACTACAACATAGTTAGATCTGATTTAATGGAAGGAAACTAAATGACACAGTACTATAATTCCAATGAGTTTGTATAAACGCGGGAAGAGGACGTAATAACGAAAGGCACTGGTGATCCTTCAGGTGCCTGAAACCCTTACATGGTCATGAATTCCTGCAATCCTGATTACGTGTTTGTGAAGGGAATAGGATGTCCCCAATCACACCCCACTCCCCCAACATGCATAGCTGTTGATTTCGTAATACTGAATATTAGCACGTGACACTGACATGATTGATATCTGCACATGCATAAGGGTCACTGACGTACAGCACGCATTTAGATTCAGCCGAGTTTTTATACAGGCAACAAAAAGCTAAGCAATTCAGGCAGCATCTATGGAGAGAAATTTGCAGTTGTGACTTCCGACCTCTTTCGCAATGGAAAAGAAGTTAGCAGAGCTCGGAGTAATGTGGTTGGATTGGAGACCACATACTGCAAATGTATTGCAGGTATATTCGTAAAAGAATCCCCAGATTCGGTATTTAAACTTTTACAAACTTCTACAGACTCACAGTGGCTTGTACATTTTGTCTGCTTTTGCCTGTTCATTGTCGCATCTGGTGTCATCGTCGTAATTATTTTATAAAACTACTTTGATATTGAACTTCGTCATTCTTAGTTCTGAGTTTCAGTTCTTCATTTACCACAGAGGAATTTAATCTAATGTTATACGTATGAATAGTCACGTGGTGCGCAAAGATAATAATCACATTGTTGCTGCTTAATCTGCTGCTCACGTTTCCATGCAAAACACAACGAGTTATCGAGTGAGAGCTGAAACAGCCACTGAACAGCGATACAAAAGTAAAATCCTCTACATTTTATTACAAAACACAATTTGTAATAATTATATTTACATTTTATTTACAGAGCTTCCCATTCAGTGTAAACAGATACTTCGCCCCATTCTTCAGCTCCTCCCTGAACTTCCTCTGTGTCAGTCCATAGATACACGTGTTGGTGCAGGAACTGAGCAGCATCAGCATATCCCCGAACACTTGTAGGATAAATGTAGGAGTGTTATAATATTTGTCAGTGAAATAAACGTTTACCGTTGCCCAGGTCATGGAGTGAACAATATTTGTTATCCACAATAATATGAAATTGGCAGATACAGCAAACAACAAAACCATTGACTTTCTCCGGTTCTTAACCACTGGATCACTTTTGTTGTCAGTATTGCTCCGAAGTCCACGGCGAACTATATTCGCTGCTATAATAGATCTGGTGGTTAAAACATTGAACAGCAGAATTAAACCAATTGGTAATAATGGGGTCATGATGGTGTCAAATAACTCGTAACCTCTCCACAGGGATGATGTAAAGTACTCGGGTTTGGGAATGCACTTCCCTGGGTCTCCGGCAAAGTAAAATGGAAATGACTGAACACAGCCACCTACGGTCACTGCCACGATCACCACGGTCGCTGTTCTCTCTGTACAATATCGGGTCCGCAGCTTCTGAAGGCAGATCGCGACGTAGCGATCGAAAGTGAAAGCGACAGTCAGCCAAACGGAACAATCCCTGGCTGCATTCCCCAGAATAAGTCCCACAGCACACAGCGGGGGTTTCACCAAAAAATCAGCATACGGATAGAGAGCATTGATTTTATACAATACAACACTAAGGAGAACGACCGTCAGATCTGCTGCCGCCATGGCCACGAGGTAGCGAGTGATACATTTGGAGAGCCCACAATTTCTGCGACACAGGATCGCAATCGCCGCTAAATTAACTGAGAAAAGAGAGATAGAAAGAGACAGTAATTTCTCAATGTGTCTCGATTGCTCAGTGTGACTTTGCTTGCATGATAAGGCTGGTAGTCCATATCGCGCCGTTTAGGTAACAGTCCGCACTATTGTTCGTTTTACCAAAATGCATTACCGTACATTTCCCAATACTGTATTCCATCTCTCACTTTTGTGCCCATTCTTCCAATATGTCTAAGCACTGCTGCAATCGCATTGCTTCCTCAGCAATACCTACCTGTCCACCCATCATTCGTATCATCCGCACACTTTGCCACAAAGCCGTCAGTCCCATCATGGTAATCCTTGGTGGGAGGGAGAAGAAATCCGTGGTGGAAATTTGTGTCTGGGATCGCAAGTCAGCGAATAGTGATTTGTTCAGCGATTGTTGCCGGGCCAATTGCCATGCGTCATCTATATCGAAGATTTGGATAACAATGTGCAAAACCCGGGGAATAAATTTACAGACGGCAATAAAATAGATTGTCTAATGGAGAGTGAGGTCAGCTATCAAACATCAGGCTGCTATCTTCATCGGTTCAGTCAGTTGGACAAAGAATGGAATGGTGGAGCTTAATTGGGACACGTGGAGGGTTTTATTTTTGAAAAGATAAGAGCGGTAGGAGATTCTCAGCGAACATTTGGGATCCGTGGAGTCTCGAGAATAGAGGGATCTTGTATTTCAAGAACATGATTCACTGAAAGTGGAACATAAGGTGGACAGGGTGGTTATGAAGCTCGGATCGATAGGCTTCATCAGTGAAGGAACTGAGCAGACAAATTTGGATGGGATAGGAAATGCACACGTCTGTGTTACGCCTGTACACACAGAACTCTGAACATTGTGGGCACCTTGTAGTTGGAAAGGCTCACACTGAATTAGTCCTGAAACAATTTACCAGAATGTTTCCAGGATTTTAGAAACTGCTTTGCAGAGAGAGATTGATCAGAGCCGGACATTATTCGCTGCAGCTCAGGTAGATGGGAGTTAATCACACAGAAGCACAGAAAACCACAAGGGACAGAGACAGTGTAAATTCACCCAGTCTATTTTTACAGGGTTGCGGAATCCTGATCCTGACGACGCGGGTATAAATTCAGTGGGGAAGGTTCAATAGGTATTTGAGGGGCAACGTTTATACAAATGTGGCAATTAGGTGAAACATGCTGCGCGATGACGTGGCTGCAGGAGATCCAATAATAAAAGGCCGTTGGATGGGTAAATGGTTATGAAGCGTTTGAAAGGTTGTGAGGCGAACGCTGAAACATCGCGCAGCATCTTATTTGACATAGAATCTTTGGATGAAATAACTCTTTTTAGTGCTGCATAGCTCTACCCCTCTAGAATAAACTGGGTTCTCGTTAATCCTAAATTCGAGGTATTTCCATAGAACACTTTTCCCTCTGGATTAATTTTACTTTTCTCTTGGATCCCTTATGAACTTCCATTGACCCTTCAGATATCAGTTTCCAATGGACTGACAACCAGGACAGCACATACCCTTTGGCTGAATACACAGGACAGTCACCATAACTATTCCAGATAGAGGACATCATGAATCACACACAATCACTGTGTATTAGAATCTGAACCAGACTCGGGTTTAATATCAGCGGCAAATTCATTACATCCAAAACAAAAATGTGTAAGGTTATGATGCAGTACATTAAAACAAACAAAAAAACAGTAAAGTCGTCGAAGTCACGGAACTCACATTTTCAACAAATCGCGGGAAAACTGTTTCTTTTTTCATTATTTCCTGAGTGATTTTATATGAAAAGACTTGAACAGCAAAACACGTCCGCTCTGAATTGCAGCGCATAATTTAAACACTACAGTATGTCGCAGATCTCGGCATTTCCGTGACCTTACCTGGAATACCAACGGCTGCCAGTACGGGATAGTAAATTGAGACGATATAATAAATCGCTGGGTATCCCATTTTCTGCCAGAAGCGTCGATCAATTGTGCGGAAAGTGCCAACTTGCGCAGATGCGGTGGTTCAGTGAGCCCTTATACACCAGGAAGAATGTCCCTTAAGCCAATTAATGCCTCCTTAGTTACATTAG